>NC_051154.1:217245150-217348574 GCF_013339745.2 Dermacentor silvarum
GCCCCAACATTTTACAAATTACCTGTGGCATCTAGCTCAACCTTGATAGCATAGCAGATAGCATAACCCTTGATCTAAATTACTTAGTGGGGGGCCATTACTTCTATGAATTCAAAATGCCTAATTGAATAATTATCATAATTACCTTAATTATCTTTTTATTTCATTCTTTTAGGGCAGATATTTTAATCTACGAATTGTAGGTAGTGAGTTCGCAAGGCACTTGGAACGAATTCTCAGGACTGCACCTGTTTCGTGATAATTTTCAAAGCGTCCGATGAAATGCATTGATGTTACAGTTACCTTTGTGCTTCAATGCATAAAACAGCGTTTTCTTTGAAAAAGCAACTGGAAAGTCAATGCCTTTCGTGGGGCACATTGAAAATTAATATCTCGAAACAGGTGCAGTCCTGAGAATTCGTTCCAACTGGATACGCCTTACGAACTCAGCTGCTATAATTCGTAGATTGGAAGATAATTAATTAATTTGTTCATTAGCGTCATTGTGTTAATAATCAATTAAGCATTTTGGTTTCTCTTAAGGTAATGGCTGCCACATCCAGTAATATTGATCAAGTGTTGGAATCATGCTATCTGCCACAGGCAATTTTTTTTTAATTTGGTGCAGCTAAAAAAACACCCTATATATATATATATATATATATATATATATATATATATATATCCGTATCCCTCCCTCTTATATATATATATATAAGGGGGAGGGAGTTTCACGTAGGCTGGTCTGTTCGTTTGCATGATATGGTTGATGGAGAGGGAATATGCGGAGGGGGCGGGGGGCGTGCAACCCCATCACCCAAGTCACAGGTGGCAGCGTCCATCTCGAGTATCGATGTGGACTTCGTCTCATAAGCTAGCGTCATTCGTATGCTGTTCAATACAAAGCAAAACTTTCTAGAAGGCGACTTTGACAAACTAACATATATGCTTTCACTAGAGCTTACCAAGCCCTCGAAGCTAATTCCACAGTTGATATTTTGAGATAACCGCCGGTGAAGTGGGAGGGTGGGTAGAAGTGGTATGTTTGGAGGCTGAGTGGCGATGGCGTTTCGCTGCTAAGCATCATGTGCCGATTCGATTCCTGGCCACGGTTATCGTATACCGACGCAGACGAAAATGGTGAATGTTGGCGTAGCCACGCTTCGCGGTACACATTGAAATGGGGGTAAACTTAGTCAGGAGGCTACTATAGCTACTGTGCCCTCATCACCTACACCGCATCTTCGGGTGGTTAAACCGCAACATTTGTTATCTATTCGTGTGACTTGTGCGCTACAGTTTAGAATTCGGAAACTTTGTGCTAAGGAGCGAAGCCAGTAATTACATGTATAACTCCAAGCGGTCACAAAACAGCGGCAGACTAACACCAGTCGTTCTAATAACACCACGTGACGGAGAGCTCCCCTTTGTTGTAGAATATTGTAATACCATCAGTATGAATAACAAACTCGCATATCACAGCCTTATAATTTTCTTAACCCTAACGTATAAGTAAGATCGCTTCATGTAGTGTAGTACAGGGCCTTTAAGCGTGAAAGTATGAAATCGACTGTGAACCTATACGGTGCCTGCTACCACCTGGTGAAAAATACTTAAATGTTACGCTACTGCACTGCCTACAAGGATTGTCAAAAAACAGCAAAGAATACGGCACGACGTCGCTCTGAGGGCTAATTTAAACAATGCGAGCAGCCACTGAATTAGAGAAATGGGACTAAGCAGGATACACATTAAAAAAAAAGAGAGATGACACAGGAGTGGGTGGCGTAATTCTTTGCACTAGCTCCGTGGATCGGAAGAGCATTAGTTTGGTCTGTCAGTTTGTGCACAAATCGGCGCTTTCTGAATCGTAGCTTCTTTCGCCAGGTATAGTGCACACTAAGCACGCCACCATGGGGTCTCCTTTCCTGCAGCTGTAAGCGCGAGCAAACTCTGGCGAGTGTCGCAGCAGTTCATTGCAGAACTGTCGACCCATCCACGTACCGCACTCCATGTAGCACAACAGCACAAAGAACGCCTGTGCTTCGGAGAAGCCCGACAGGGTGGAGTGGGAAGCTGAGTATTGCGTGTCACGGGCGGAATTCAGCGCAGTCCAACACGCCTTCAGCGAGATGAGTCGCAGCAACTGTCCGTAGCTGTCGCCGACGCCCCTGTGCCGATATGCTTGGTCCGCTTCCAGGCAGCGCGCGCCGCTCACAAACCTGTCAGTGCGAGATTTGTCGGCACCGAAGGCCTCTTTAGAGAACAGCATCGAAGACAGCGCCGTGGCGATCTGGAAGCCGAGACCGGCGTACTTGAGGGACAGAGGAGCGTCCACGTGGTACAGGGGAACTTCCATCGAGTACGGCATCAGCGTTATCTGGTACGAGCCGTCGGCGGCCACGATTAGGTCGTGCCAGTCTTGGCGGCTAAAGCGTGGTTGAACGTCGCCGACGACAGAGCTGTCGAGAGCTTCCATGGCTAGCCTCCAGTCGACCGTCAGCCTACCGGTCATGTTGGGATGCGGCGCGAACGCAGCCCGCAGTCGCAGAGGTGACGACTTAAACACTTCCTGGTACAGCTTTTGCGGATCGCTTGCTTGGAAAGCGGACACTCTGTCTTCCAGAATCCACCCCGTGGCTATAAGCCCCATAGTGGATCGTATGCGGGCGTTCATTTGAGACACCTCTAGCCGCGCGTTGGGGTTCGCCAGTTCTCCCACGTGTGGCGCGTAGAAGGCGTAGCCAAAAGCATTGTGAGCCATGTCGAAACACGAGTCACGGTGCGCATTCATAGCTTGCTCAAGATTGCCGTATGCATTCAAAATGGCCTCCGAGTTGGTCATCGAAGATATCAGCATGACAGCGCACCAGGAGATGAACCAGCTTGCGTGCTGCTCTCCAATGCGACCTTTTAACGCGAAGAGCGCCTTGAGGAAAGCCCAGTTTTCAACACGCAAAATCGTACTGGGAGCCAGCTCCCCGAAAACTGCTGTCAACGTCCGATTCCAAGCATTGGTCGTCAAATACGGAGTCAGGAGTGAGGTCTTCGGCAACTCTACTTGCGCCAAGTTGTGGCTCGGTGACGCGTAGTAGTATCTCTTTAGGCTCGATATTGCCGCATTCTCCATTACCTGCAGCTTTTCGAAGGGAAGCGTATTTGCTCCTTTTGCAAGAAAACTTTCACGGAGAAGGTCGTAATGCGATTTGTACCTCTGTAATCGAGCAAGTTGTAGCCTTACTTTCATTACTGTTTCAAAGTTTCTCGAAGGAAAAATACGTATCACTATCACACCGTCCTCATTCATGTCAGCAATGACTTGAAGCGGCATGTCCCATCTTGCTAGCACGCTGAGACGCACCACCAGCTTCAGTAGGTCAGGCTTCCTATCCAGATTTGGCCACTGGGATCCCACGTCTTCCAGGAGCTTCTTCAGTTCCTCAGTCTCAGTCCTCTTCTTGAGGAGAATGTCTTCGCATAATTTGTAGAGACGAGCAGCCTTTCCAAACAGAAAGTGGAAAGAGGAATTTTAGTAGTGGCAGTAAGCTTCACGCTAAGACTGATCGTGACGATAATTTTTGATCAGGCGATTAGCGCATTATCTATGAAAGAAAAGGAAACATGAAAAGGAATTTCGGACGTTGTTGATGTTGAATGCTAACAGGAACTTCAGGCATTCCTTAGGGCACGCGTGGCACTTCCTCTTGCCCACTCTTAGCCGTTAACAAAAGGAGTTCGACAAAAATGCAACAAGTTTGAGACAATTTGCTCTGCGAAACCGGAGCGTTTATGTCGCCCCCCTTCAAAGCGGAGTAAACGTTAACTCGTATACACTTGCCGCAAATGCTTTTTTGCTGCCACCGCTTTCGTTTTCAACAAGCTAGTAGGCGCTTGTGAGAAGCAACAACACATGTCAAGCATCGAAAGCGGTAGCAGTAACACAGACAATATTTAGACGTTCATAACTAATAATTGATTGCGCAGAGAAGTGATAGTCACTATACAAAAGCCCACTTCTACCATTTCTACCAAAAGCCCATTGTTGCTACCGAAAAAAAAAAGTTGCCGATAGCAACCTTCAAATTTCTCCCAAGTGTCCATGGAACTTCCGCCGAGTCTTCTCACACCGCATTCGCACAGCCAAGATCTGAACTATAGTGTTCAGTGTTCTAGATTTTTATTTTTCCAAAATATGAGGGGCGTACTTCCTTTTTTTCTTTCTTTTTTTAACTGAAAACCCTGAACACTATGGTTATAACAAAGAAAAAAAAAACAAAAGACAGTTGCGTTGGTTCCCCAACTGGTCAGTTTCCTTTTGAGATATTTGTTCGTTTAACGAATAATCAAATATTATTAAATGATGTCCGCTCTGTGACACATAATATGACGAAAAGAACATTACATTACGGCAGCTTTAAAGATCTAAACAGGAAGAGAACAGTCCTGAAGTAGCTTTCAGGCGCAAAAGAGGCGTTGGCCTAGAGAGAACAAGAGCACAGCTGGGCGACGCAGTCGTGCCAGCAGGAGCGCGTTTGCGTCTGCGCGTCTGCGTTGACTGTCGTCTGCTTTTCTCATACCATTTCCTTGACAAGCGGTAGAAATTAATTGGTGGTATCTGCCAATTGGGGGGGGGGGGGGGGGGGGGGGGATTACACAACAGTAATTCGCAGTCTCCCTTTGTGACACGGGCACAGTTAGAGCCACCGGAAACAAGACCTTCCACGTACAGCGAGAGCATGATGCCACAGGAGAGCGGTGGAAACGCACACCCGTGTGAGGCGAAATCGTTCCGCTAGGGGAGAAACAAGCGCCGGGATCGTGGAAGAACCTTGGGACGTCTGTGCTATTAACCATGCTATAGTGGAAGTTCGAAGCTGACCACTGCTGAAAATAAACTAAGCTTATAGTTAACCCATTTCATTCTCGAACCAAAAGCTATCGGGCATGGCAGCTTTGATTCACGCTCGTGCATACATGTACAAACTTCTCGTATCTTCTTATTTTCGTCCCATGAACGTCGTCCCGTCATGGGCTCTAACATACAATATTACTTTGGCTTGTCATAACGCCAATTTTACGCGCTTTTGAAGTGTTCAACCCATCTAAACAAGAATTTTGGTGCACACAAATTAGCCATAACAACACCCGCTGGTAAGCACATTAGGGAAAAACTCGTAATAACAGACCATGATGGCCGCACTATAGCGCTTCATCGAAATGGTCAACAGCGGCTGCTGATTTCAGTTAATTCACTCGAACAGCCGGTTGTGTCTCATTGGCTTTCTGCTAACTTCTCACTACCGCCTTTGTCAAAACTTGGTAAATGCGTGCGTGACAAGAGTGGACACTTCTTAGATAACAACCAGGTCTGCGCATATAAATGACCGACGTCATTCATAAAGACCATTTGCACTGCATACTCGAGGCAGCCTTGGCAATTTTGTACTTCTTTCCTCCGAACTATTGTTTACCCTCCCAATGTTGGGTCCCGCAAGCATGCAGAAACAGTACTCACGGTTAGTGCGGCAGGGCAGGGTGACTCAGAGCTGCGCAGTGATTCGACGGCGGCGACCACGTGCTGCCTGAATGCACGTAGCGCGTGCTCCCTGCCGGAGCGCGGCTGATTGCCGCGCCTACGTGTGCACACGTAGTTGTGGAAGTCGTGGCATGGCTCCGCAGATCGGTTGGTGATCTCCTCGAGGAGTTGCGCATACGCCTCGCAGCCGGCACCGGAACACAGGGGCTCAGGTGAGCTCCTGTTCATGGTCCACCTGAACCATGGTGATGGCAGCACAGCTAATCACTCCGTGACAGGCGCTGCACCAACGCTATGCTGCGCGGTGACCGAACTATACGCTGAAGCGTTTAACATCAAGAAACAATGTTTCCGTGGACCCTATCCTCGCCTTCTTTTCTTTTATTGCGATAGCAATTATATGGACACTTCAACCGGATTTCTGCCGTCGGCGTCGCCGTCGGCGTCGCCGTGAGGTTCCGTATAAAGTCCAAGGGCGATAAAATCGTCGCCGTGCGCCGTATGCGCGAGGGAAAGCGCACGGGGGACGCGCGCTATCACGGAGAGCGAACGCACGGCGGAAAGCAAACGCAACCGTCGCGCGAAAGACCATAGGGGTATGGGAGGGAGGGAGGCGGGGCAACGCTGTGCTGCGGCACCAAATGCGTATCTTGCAACCGGGCGCAAGGAGAACCGGCCACTCAATCTCCCACGCGAAAGCAAGAAAGCGGGAAGGCAGCGAGGGAGGGAGGGGGGGGGTCAGCTTCTACTCTGCCCGGCTGTGGCGGTCGCCCGCACCGTCTGTTATCTCCACACGGCTCTGACCTTTGTATGCGCTGTGTATTCGCCGCTCAGTTTCCGTTGAAGCGATAGACCGCACGAACCTTCGCCCGCTGCGGCGGCTGCGCTCGCTGCCAGCGTTTTGACAGTCGTTGCCTGCGGTCATTCAGTGTGATATATTCAAGTTTGCTTGTGCGCGCTGACACCATGATTGTTAATTCAGTTAGTAAGCGAATGTGTCCAAGTTTATGCAGCCGATAAAACTACTATCCGTACTCCGGATAGCTCTCCACTAATTTGCTATTGCAATTGGTGCTTCGCCTTTCGGACGAAACTGCGACATTTTTTTTTTTGCAAGTAATAGGTCAAGTTGTTTCGTTAAACGTAGATAACTTCGCTGCCCACACTTGTCAAGACTACATGAGAAGGGCGTTTCTTCAATGTAGCAACTATAGGTGCACAATGGAAATTTTGATTTTCGCATGCGGTATCTCATTCTGTGCCATGCGAGTTATCTCAGCGTCACTACTTTCCCCTGGTCAGCGTTCCATCGCAAAGCACGGCTATACACTGCCATTTCCTCTTACACTTCGTGTACTCAGAACAATGCAGTTTTCCTTAGTTCACGAGCGCCACAACAGTGAACAGCAAATCTGCGCATACCATTGCGCAGGCAGTTATATTCAGGCACAAGCACAATAAATCTCATCCCAATCCCATTCCTCGATTTCTATAAGGCTCCCGTCGTAGGCATACGTCGTATAGGTAAGTGCTGTGTTTACCTGAGGCATACGAAGAATGCCGTGAAGATCAGAGTGACGACGGCGCTAGTGGTAATCACAGTCCTCGCGCTGTAATTCCTGGGGGTCCTAGAGGTCTCGCCCTTTATGCTGACGTGAGCGAACTCCATATGTGAATTTCAAAGCAATGCACCTTGAGAAACTTCGTCTTCGCTTCCCAGCATTGGCACGTTTATCTGACTCGGCAGAGCAGCAACGGCACAAAATAACGGACAGCAAACTCTAATGAAAGAGGAAAAGGTGGGTGAACTGGTGCGCTGTTGTTGTTGCTGTTGTTGTTGTTGTTGCCTCAAAACATGCTCTAGAGAAAGAGAGAGAGTTTAATGGAAGCTAAAGATGTCAGCCATGCTGTACGCAGGGCTTGCTACACCAGATGAGATGTTTGAGGGGGCATGAAAAGGAAAAAGCACAGGATGACAGACGACAACAGAGAACACAGCATCGAGAAAAAAAAAATCCCAGCTTAGCCTTATTTACCCTCTTAGAGCTATCCGCCTTTTGGACTAATTAGTGACTAATACTGTGGATAATTCCAAATTATCTCGGCTCGCTATGAACTTTACGTGCTCAGTTTCTGCAGTTGAACATCTTTTCTATAAAACTATGTCCAACCCCATTTCTCCATTAAGGTCACCTCCGCAACCGAGCTTGCTGACGACGAAAATGTCGAAACGTTGGTGGCTGCAATTGTTTCTCCAAATTCGTTAGTAACATTGTATTTTTTCTGACCTTGATAATAATCTCATTTTTCACCCTTCAGTTAGTCTGACTGCTCGTTGGCACACTATTCTAGTTATACAAAATTTTCTTTGTTTTTGTTTTTGCCTTCTTTTATTTTGTGTATCTCATTGTCAAAAAGAATTTTTTTAGCTACCTACTGCCGCCCGATTCTTGGCCTATCCCCCTCAGTGGGTGCGAGCCATGATAAAGGATCATCATCATCATCACAAGCCTGTACGATAGCGCTTGCCGGAGAACGTGCCATGTCCCGAAACCAATCTCCTTTCATGATTATATTGAAACGGGGACGACGCTGCCACTCTTGTTTACTTTTTTTTCCTCTTTCTTTTTTTCTTGTTTCATTTACGTGCTTTTTTTTTCGTAGGAGTTTCCTGCGTCAGCGTCACAGTAGCCCATCAAGCAGCCCCTTTATCGCTCTGCCACATCAACAACAGCCGCAGTTTCGGCTTGGCCCGCGCCTTTGTTTAAGAAGAGCCATGTGTTTCCATCGGAGTGACGTCATCTCCGCGCCGAACTGGTCTTGCCATGCCCCCTCGGTGCAGGTAAAAAGCACCGGGCGCTGACTTGACGAGCGGCAACCACCTGCCCACCGTTCCCGTTTCGCCCATCTAGCTATGGCGGCGTAAAATGACTCCGGCCCACCTTTTTATGCGCTTCCCTCGTGCGGTTTCGCGCTGCCTACTCTCTCCTCGCTCGTTACTGCCTCGCCTATAGCGCACACTCCCACATGTTCTAGCGCAGACGCCGCTCGCATGGGCGCAGCTATCGGATGCTTGGTTGGGCTTCTGCAGAGGAAGGACAATTTGTTTTTTGGGAACCGTGCGTAGTCGTTGCCGTAGATGTAGTGAACGTCGTCGCTGGTTGCTCTCTGATGTCTAGTCACGAAGTGGATTTTTGCAGTGGAGCGAGCTGTTTGGTTAGGGTGCGCCTTATGCGTCGTCTGCTGGTGGTAACGCAGACAAGTTAACGAAGAAGTAAAACAACCAAAAAAAAAACGAAAGAAGGGACATTAGCGTTCATGTATTGGAAGGATGCGACCATGTCAATTTTTATACCGTTGCAAGTGGTCATAGTTCTTTTTGATTACAATATGTAGCACTATGAATGAATGATAATGAGCCAGGTTGGAATGGTTGTAAACTTAAACGACAATTTTATCGTTTTACTTTTGGGCAGTGGATTCTGGCATCATTGCCGTATCATTGACGAGCTCACCAGCGGCCGTGACAGCACGCTCAATGGGAAGCGCGAGAATGAAGTCGCGCTTCCTGTGATTTCCCCGCGGTGAACTGTCGGAGAATCACTGTTACCTCCCATGTTTACTGTGACGGCATAATTGTTGAGCAGTGCGTGTGCGGCGAAGACGATTTTGATTGCGTGTCAAACATTAAAACGGCACTTAAAACATAAAATTGCCAAATGACACCTATAAATTACCGACTAAACCATCGCCAAACAACACAACGAAGCAGTAAATCAACCTAAACATAGCGCGACAGTCAAACAGAAGTTAAGCACTTCAATCCGAGGGGCACCTATTTTACATTTGACGCATTACTCGTTCCGCGAAACGTTGCCCCAGGAGACGACAGCACACTCCGGAGGACGGAGAGCGACGTGGCCGAGCGGGGAATAGAAAGGACTCACCGTCCCGCAACACGCGAGCCCGCATTCCCTCACCTCGAAAAGCAGCGCACGTAACGCGCTTCGAAAACGCACGTGAGGCGACACGTTCCGTTTGCAACCGTCGAAATGCGACGTGACCCAGGCCGTCGCGATCGCCAAGCACGTCTCGAGCGCGATCTCGCGAGCGAGCTCGAAGCTCCGCGTGGCCTTACCGCTCGCTATACGCACGAATAAGGGTAAGACTGTGGGGATAACCGGGAGAGGGGCCACCCCCTTCGCCGCGGCCACAGGCACATGCAGGATCGGCACGTATATACACACATCTGGGAGGCCGATTCGGTCTCTCCGCACGCGGCAATCGATTTTACTCGGAGGGGGAGGACGAAGGAAAAAAAAAAAAAAGCCTGTGGCCGGGAGGGCCTCTTGTTTCTTGGGCCGCCTTAGGGGATCGATGGCGCGCGATGGGTGCATTACATAAATGAGCTATGCACTGCCTCGGCGGCCCCGCCACCGCACGAAGGGGGCCCGGAGACAGCGTGTGCGCCGCCAGCTCGAACGTGGCCGGCGGTGAGCTATCAGGCGGCGGCGTAGGCTGGGGGGGGGGGGAGGCATGACTGGGGCTCCCCTCTTTCGCGGCGTCGGCGCTTAGCCCCGCAGGCAGCTCGGGCACGTCGGGCATCAGGTTGTTCCTGCGGAGGACGACTTAAAAGCCGCATTTGGAAAATGACCTACGTGCCCTTCCCCCGACGCCGGGCGCGTCGTTGATGTCTTTACGCGCTGATAACGTCGGGGTCTGGATCGGGCCTCCTCGGCCCGCCGCGTCGTTGTCTACCTTGCCTCCTCTCCGCCAACCCCCTCAAAGCGCTTGCGAGCGATCCTTGCGGCGGCGGCGGCGGCGCTGCCTCTTAGCGTCCCTAACTGGCCGCTAGTGTCCGTGAAAGGCTCCATTTGGGCTAGATTCGGCCATATCTCTCTGTCTGCCTCCGCTGTGGAGCCGATGGGAACTGAAAGCCGGCGGCTTCTCTTTTCTCTATATTTCTTTGTTTCTCAGTCTTTTCTCAGTGTTTGTATACTCCGTGTCTGAAGAGGTTTGGTCTGCTGAAATATCCAGTGGTTGGGTTTCTTCCAGGTCTGTTAGTGGCAACTTGTTGGCTGTTCTTTTATTTGAGTTTGGTCTGTCACTTGATAGCTGACTGCGGAAACTCGCATCCATAACAACGCGATGTACGGTCGAGTCGCGTAGTTTCATTTATTTGTTTTATTTTATTTCCTTTTTTTTTCTTTTTTTTTTCAAATCGTGTATACTAAGAAAGTGTACAGTCTCGAGTTAAGCACCACGTCGAACAGAAACCTTACGCTTAATGTTTGTAGTAAAATGTATATTTGCCATTCTGCTGACGAATAAATGCGTAGGCCATGAAGCTTGGCGAGAAAAGAAAAACAAAAATAGATGTTTTGCTATCTTTATCCCCAAGTTTCTTAAGTGGTCATTATATTATTATCACTAACAGAACGACATTATTATCATCAATTTCATCATCATCACCATAACCATGAACAAATTCGATTGAAATTTCCAAACACGATAAGTCGTCTTACCTGCATCTTTTGAAAATAGCACTTCGCTTGCTTGCCTAAAGCCGACAATCGAAAAAAAGGGCAGAGTGTAACCTGCAGTGGGAAGGCGGAAAGGATCTGTGTCCCCAACAGAAAACTCACACACTGTCCTGCGCGCACTCACCAGATCTGAGGCTTGACTGGTGGGAAAGATTCGTGAAAAATTAAGCATGCGAGTCTTCGGTGTCAGATTGCATGGATTCGGACGTTTTATGAATTCCTGAAAGCAGTGCGCGATAAAAGTAAACATGCCTATAGTGCTAGGTGATATAATGCACAGCATGACGACTTCTTTACAACTAAACTTGATAGTTTAGTTTGATAGTTTACAACTAAACTTGATAGTTTAAAGCACCGTCATGTTTTGTTACACAAAGCATGACGATGTAGTTCATGGCTCTTTCTCACATCTGTCTTACATCTGGGGTTAAGACAATGCCGCATGCTCTTAGATTATTTTTTTTTCTAATTTGGTGCATACTTCAATTTTTATGTTTTCTAACGTGACATTGGAATGGCCACGGACAGCAACGAAAATTCTCGACTCTCCGCTCCTGATTACTAGTGAACCTGATTTGCTTCAACGAGAAATAGAAATATCGCAGTAGCAGCGCGGTAGCATGTGCGCCTTTGCCAAAGCTACGGCAGCTTGTATACTCTGCATACATGCGATGGCCGCGTGGCAGTATACGACTCTCGGAGTGACATAGTTGTGACGTGCAACAAACATTTTTTTTTTTTCTTCGCATTATGAATAATAGTTGGTCCAATTCGAAAACACATGAGCTGCGCTTCAACCACTGAGGTCACTGAGGTATTCACGTGTTATGGTGGCCGGTACATCATTTGAACTGCTGCTATTCGGTGGTTTCGTCAAATCTTTATGACACTCGTTTGTTGATTATCTCCAATACCTCCTTCGGGCAACACCCGGGCACGCGTGTCGCCTCCTGATGTCGATTTCTCTCGCGAGACTTGCATCGTCGCGCTTGCACATTCGTGATCAAACGACGAGTGGCTTCAGTCATGCCGTCTGAGCGTCTGTATACCCTCAACGACGTGTGGAAAGCCCGTCTTTCACTTCCTGCCTACCCTATGAGAATCTTTCTCACTTGGTGTTAACGGAGTAACTCGCTTTTTATGTCAATGCAGCGCTGGGCGCCAGTATAAGAGACTTTCGTCTTCTTGGTCTGCCGTGTACCACCTTTGATGAGTGACTCTATCTCAGTGCCCGTGCGAATACTGCACGCGAACGACCCATCGCGTTCTTGTCTTTTTTCGAAAGCAACCGGCTCAGTTTCCAATTTGTGATCACTGCGTTTCCGTGAGTGCGTTGTTTCTGCCTAGCGTAAATACACCACTAAGTTCTCTTGGTTTCCATAATCTCATTACTTCATTTAGCATAGCTGTCGTGAGCTCTTTTCATTCTTTATTTGTTTGTTTGTTTGTTTGTTTGTTTGTGTGTGTGTGTGTGTGTGTGTGTTGTGTGTGTGTGTGTGTGTGTGTGTGTGTGTGTGTGTGTGTGTGCGTGCGTGCGTGCGTGCGTGCGTGCGTGCGTGTGTGTGTGTGTGTGTGTGTGTGTGTGTGTGTGTGTGTGTGTGTGTGTGTGTGTGTGTGTGTGTGTGTGTGTGTGTGTGTGTGTGTGTGTGTGTGTGTGTGTGTGTGTGTGTGTGTGTGTGTGTGTGTGTGTGTGTGTGTGTGTGTGTGTGTGTGTGTGTGTGTGTGTGTGTGGTGTGTGTGTGTGTGTGTGTGTGTGTGTGTGTGTGTGTGTGTGTGTGTGTGTGTGTGTGTGTGTGTGTGTGTGTGTGTGTGTGTGTGTGTGTTTGTCAACGATATTTAGATGTACTCCTCTCCTTTGTTCCTGCATAGGTGCAGTGAGATTGAGTGATTCATTGATTAATTGATTGATTGATTGATGCTGACATTTTATTGAACTACTCAGCGCTCAAAGCGGAGGTGAAGACTAAAAGGAGTCGCCTACCAGAGTGTATGAAAATTTTTTCTATTACTTAACTCTGGTTTACATTAATTACAGCGCTGCCTGCTTTCCTTGATAATGCGGGGCAGAATTTCGGCATCTTTATAGAGCATCGACCCCCGGCATTGTTTGAAAAAAACGTCGGCCCGACTGCGAGCACGCTAAAGTGAAGACAGCCATGGCATATCGTCAGCTGGCCAAAAATTAATGAATAAGCACTATCAGGGGGAAGCAACGTTATGCGCGCTGTACAAAACGTAGCCGCGCAGTGTATGCATTCAATTGGGTGCGCCGGAAAGAGTGGCCACCGACTATTGACTCTAGATATCAGCTCTCAATAAGATTTTTTTTTTCTACTTTTTTTTTTTTTTTTTGCTCACGTGCAGTCCTCCCATCAGGCAGATTTGTCTTGTCGGCTTCTCATCCACGATGTTCTTGCCGGTGCTCGCTTGCGCAACGGTAATTGATGCACCCCCGGCGAATGGAAGGGAAGCGCTGTCGGTGGCATGCAAATGCCACTGACAAAACGATCGTTCAACGGAGTCAGTCCCGCTCAATATGACAATATGAGCCAACTCTGCAAACTGGAGCAATAAGCACTTAGCAGTCGGTAAACACCCAGGTTGCGAAAGAATGAGCAAAGTAAGCTACTCGGGATAAAAGCAAATACCAGCGATCTCAGTGTACTCTTTAGATTATACAGCTACCCTTCCTATGAGCCAGTTGTGTGGCCGCGCAAAGATTGTATTTGGTGTTTTTATTAGTGTTAGGCGGAGTCTGTCGTGAACTGCAGAAATTAAACGTTGCTGCACCGTGAGCGGACTACTTTTTTCTTCTTTTTTTTGTACGTTTGATGTAGTTAATTTTAATCTCGTAGTTTTTCATTGTGTGAGCTGCTAAAGGCAAGAAAATCACGTAGGAAGCATTTTTGTTTTATCCAGGACAATCCGAGATTCCAGAGTTCTCCGAACCTCCGCGAGGAGGCCATTGATTCATAAAATGTAGGCGTCTATTTGACGGAGACTATTTATTTATTTATTTATTTATTTATTTATTTATTTATTTATTTATTTATTTATTTATTTATTTATTTATTTATTCTGAGAGGGAAAAAAACTGAAGTTCTAAGTCTTTTGCTTTCGTTTGTTTTGTCCATCTATTGTCCAACGACACTTGAAGTGTACGGCCTTGTCTTTTTCGCTTAACAAGTGTCACACCTTTTAAGGTGGCGTTTAAGGTGGTGGGATACTGTACGAGTGAATAACCATGCCAGACCAACACCGTTCGCTGATTGGCTTGCTAGCCTTTTCACACGCAATTTCTCTATCGTCCTTCTTTGCGAAAAATAAAGCGCGTAATCTTTGAATGAGTTCTCGCACAAAAATCTTCGGTCTCGTTTTCTTGCTTCATTTGGTGGCTACAGACTCCGTAATCATGGTACGAGGCCGTATGAAGCCTCATTTTGTTTCGAAGGCGCAGTTAACCACTAATTATATCATCTTTTATTTCGGTCAGTTCGAAACGTGCTCCAAAAGGAGCGCGACTACTGACTTGAAGCAGGCTCGCTGTTTACATCTCACAAATTGGAGCTCGGGGTGGTAGCCGCAGGCCACGCATGACCATGTCGCCGAAACTTGTGCGAATGCCGAGTAATGTCATCCTACTTATCTCGGCGCTTTGTCGCATTTTTCATGGAGCTAAGCCTTGTACGTAGACTGCTCAATGAGTTGAACTTGCTCACCTTTTGGCGATTGTGTGGCCTGTGACCGCTGCACAATGCTGACTGAGCCACGCGCCAGTGGCTTGTGATATTATGTGACCACTATCTGCAATTTCGGTGACATAACCGGTATGGGTGTTCAAAGCCCGAGGCTGAACCACGCTGGACTTAGCGTGCGTCTTGAATTGGTCGGTTAAAGTATCACGTATAAAAATTGTTTGTTGCGTCTTCGAAAAAATTAGGTTTCGTACTGGATTAATGGGCCAACAGCTATCCATAATTAAGAATAAAAAAACGATGCAGAACTCATGTGCTAGTTTTCCTTTGACAATAAGAGCAGAAACACAAAATAGATGCTATCTTCTGTGTTTTTTTTTTTTTGTTATGGAATACCTCGAATGGCCCATTGAAGGGGTATTACATGAGGGGTGGGCTTGAGTTGTACAATATTATCGCTTATGCACTATGAATCAACTAGTCCAGCACTACATATTTTAAGTGCACGCAATCTTGCTACTTCAAAGCCAGTTTGCAAACTTTGACTGTTGCTTTTTATCATTTTTTATTGTGATAGAAATGTGCCTGGACACTCGAGGCGCATTTCTGTCGTCGCCGTCACCGTGAGGTTTCGTATAAAGTCCAACGAGAATAACATCGCCACCTCGCGCCGTATGATGTGTGTGCGAGTGAAAGCGTGCGATGGTGAGCCGGCGATCTCAGTTCACTCTCGCGCACACAAGGGATGAAGGCGGGAAGGAAGCGCGCCGTCTTCCGTTGCGCGCAACGCTCCGGGCTGAGGGTAGAGAGGGGGAGGGCGTCCTACTCCGGGCGGCCGCGAAAACACAGCGCACGGCGGACTGTGTCCCCGACGCAGAAGACTTTCAAGATACAGCGGCACGCGCGGACGCGCGCGGCCGCTGGGGCCGCAGGGCCGCAATGCTCCGGGGGGAGGATAGGGAAGGGGCGGGGGTAATACTTTGGGCAGCACCGCGTACGCCCGCGCGCCCGCCCGCCTGAGCCTTTTGACGCCCGCCAGCGTTTTGACAGCGAGTTTCCACGGTCATCAAGTAAGATGTGTTCATGCTTGCTTGTGCGCGCGTGGCACCATGCTTCTTCATTGAGTTAGTATTTCAGTGTTTACAAGTGTATACGTTTACAAGTGTATACTTATATATGTTTACAAGTGTATACTTCGTATAGCTGCCAACTAATTTGCTATCGCAATCGATGCTTCGCCTTTTGGGCGAAAGGGCAACTTTTATTGATCATAAATCCAGAACCTAAGGGCTCTTTGAGCATCTATATCGTAAGGTTTTTGCCACAGTCATATTCGTAGCGTGGGCCTTTCACTTCTGATTCTCCTCTCCTGTTCGCGACACTGGTGTATGAACAGTCAGGAACGTTTCGTAATTGACTGTCACATTGCGCCTCTCATCGTCGGCTACAGATGTCGGCCCATGGCGAAGAACCTAAGACGGGCAACTCCCATATGGGAACTTAATTATAAAGTGTTTCGTGCGCAACATCGCCGCGTCTATTTCAAGCCGCGCGATACGCATAGTGTAATCACAAATGAATGGCGTTCCATGTGATTGTAACATGGGATCCTGCCACTGACAAACCAATTAATTCATTAGAACGCGTTCGAAATAATTTAGTTCGTTTCATCTTATGTAATTACAATAAAACTGCAAGTGTGTCTGCCATGACAACCAACCTTTCACTTAGTCCACTTTCGTCTCATCGCAAAATCACACGTTTAGTTTTTTTTCACAAGCTATACCACCATTCAACACTCCGCAATGATCTCATTTCTCAGCCACAATAGGAATCCTCTGGAATCGACCATCGTTATAACGTTGTTCTCGAATCATGTCACACTAAACTTTTTTGCAGTCATCTTTCCTTCGGTCATCCACGGAATGGAACCACCTTCCTGTTGAAGTCGTATTCATTCACGATAACCAAAGGTTTCCAGCGGCTTTAGCTAACCTTGTGCAATCGAAGAATTTTTCCTACTATATGTTTGTGACCTAAGTGCATTTTGTATTTACCCCTTTACTATCTTAGTTTGCTACCAATTTCTTATGACGATGTAAACTCTAGCTAAAACTGTATAATCAGAAGCCTTTGTAGTTGAAAGTTCTAACTGCTCTTATTTATTTCATTTTCTTTTCATTTGCTGTAACCCACTCCCCTCTTTAATGCCTTTGGCCCTGAGGGTAATAATAAATAAACATAAAATGGCAAACAATTAGAACGCATTTCAGCCATAATTACGGCGTGAACACTGCGGAGCGTTAAACAAGCGGTCCGTCATAACGACGTCCGAAATACGTTCGATGTGGTTTCCACTGCGGGAACATAACTTTTTGTGCGGACTCTGGGGCGACATTCACAAAGGTTTTCTGTCGTAAGTGCTCTTTGCCATTGGCCGGCCGCCTTAGATAATATTATGTCTTGCATCCGGATTGGCTGAAATTCTTACTGACGAACAATTCTAGCGTAACAAGCTTTTGTGAATTCGGGCCCTGATTATCTCACTCCAGCTCTAGCTCCCATCAGACAGACAGACAACGAACTTTATTTGATCCTGAGGAGCTACTGTCAGGACCCCCTAACGGGAGACCGTTGTAACCGCTGGCCGCGCCCACGTAGAGGACAGAACGCCGTGACGCTCCGCCCTTTCCTGGGCCCTCTGGATAGCCTGGACTTGCTTTCGGAGTACCGTGCTTCTGATGGCCTCCTCCCATTCGGCTTCGCTGGAGAGTAGGTCATTAGGTAACGCGGGACATCGCCAGAGCATGTGAGCCATAGAGCAAAAGGGTTCATTACAGTCGGGACAACCAGGGTCCACGTCTGAGTATATCCTACTAAGGAAGCCCCGCGACGGGAAAGATCCCGTTTGCAACATTCTAAGAGTAGCTGACTGACCTCTGCTGAGCTTCGGGTGAGGAAGAGGAAAAGCTCTCCTGCCAAGTTGGTAATGTTTAGTAATTTCATTAAATGTGAGAAGTGGATCGTTCTGCTGAGTCCCTTCCTGCCCCTCCGGAGCCTCCAGACCATCGCGGCGCGTGAGTTCTCGCGCACGGTCGTGGGCCACCTCGTTGAGGTTTGGGAAGCCCTCGAGAACGTTCGTCCCCATGTGTGCGGGGAACCACGTAATATAATGAGAAGTGGGGCAAACCCTCTTCTCTAGAATAGAGGCCGCCTCTCGTGCGAGGTTACCCGATTCGAATGCTCTGATTGCGTCTCTCGAGTCGGTGTAAATGTAGAAATGCTCTGGGTCACACAAGGCCAGCGCAATTGCGATTTGCTCTGCTATACCCGGGGTGGCCGCCCTTACTGAGGCAGATGAGCGAAGCACTCCCCGCCCGTCTATAACCGACAACGCGAACATTCTCCTGTTGCCGTATTGCGCCGCATCGACAAAGAGCGAAGAGTCTATGTCATCCCTAACTCTCTTCAAGATGGCTCGTGCACGGGCTTTACGTCTACCCTCGTTATGATGTGGATGTACATTTCGCGGGAAGGGCCCCACCATGTAGGTCTCTCTCGTTTTCCGTGTCAGTGTTATCCGCCGTTCCTCCATTATCCTAGGAGCCATGCCAACCTCGTCAAGGATTCGCCTGCCAGCCTTGGTCGACGACAGCCTGACCACCTGGGCAGTGACCTGTGCCTCTATGATCTCGTCTATGTTATTGTGCATTCCGAGTTGATCTAGCCTGTCGGAGCTCGTGGTAATCGGCAAGCCTAGCACTTTCTTGATGCTCTTGCGCATGAGGGTATTTAACTTGGTCTTTTCCGATTTGGTCCATACTAGAGCTGACGCCACATAGTTAATATGGCTCATCATAAACGCATGGTACATCCGAAGGAGGTTGTCCTCACCTAACCCCTTCTTTCGGTTGGACACCCTAGCGATTAACCTCAACATGTTCTCCGTCTTGGCTGTAACGTGGGTAATTGTTGTGGCATTACAGCCCCTCGAATCTATGAGCAGGCCTAGGATCTTGACTGAGTCGACTCTAGGAATTTTCTGCCCATTATTCGCGTATAATGCCACGGGTAGCTGGTCGAGCGGTGTCAGACCCCTAACCCCTTGCCTCGCCGGTCTGTAGAGTAACAGCTCCGACTTACTCGGAGACAGCTTGAGACCTGTGTCCGCGAGGTAAGCCTCTGTCTCGTCCAAGGCCGCTTGTAGAGCTTGCTCCATTTCTGCTAGGGAGCCCCCTGGGCACCAGATAGTGATGTCATCTGCGTACAGAGCGTGACCTATGCCCGGGAGGCCGCCCAGCCTTTCTGAAAGACCCTTCATGACTATATTGAAGAGCAGTGGTGAAATGACTGATCCCTGGGGGGTACCTCGAGCCCCCAGTTCATACACGCTCGACCGAATCTGCCCCACTTCAATAGTAGCGGTTCTATTCATGAGAAAGGACCTGACAAAGGCCTGGAATTTGACTCCCAGTCCTATCCCGGCCATGGCCTGCAGTATGTATCGATGTAATACTGTGTCAAACGCCTTAGTGAGATCCAGGGCGAGAATCCCTCTCACGTCCCGAGTGCTGCTATCAAAGATTTGCTTCTTCAGCATTAGCATAACCTCCTGCGTCGATAGGCCGGGCCGAAAACCCACCATATTATGTGGGAAGAGGTCCATGCGCTCAATGTACCCAGAAACCCTGTTCAAAATGGCGTGCTCCGCTACCTTGCCTATGCACGAGGTCAGTGATATCGGTCTCATGTTGTCCAAATTAAGGGGCTTTGCAGGTTTCGGGATGAGTTTCACCGATGCCTCCTTCCATCCGTCGGGCACCTGTCCTGCCTCCCATACCTTGTTAACCTCCTTAGTTAGTAGTTCCACTGTCTTATCGTCCAGGTTACGTAATAGCCTGTTAGAAACCTTATCCGGACCCGGAGCCGATCTGCTATTCAAATTGTGGAGCACCGCCCTGATCTCCGATTCTGTGAAGGGCGCGTCCAGCTCGTCCACCGTCGCACACTCGATCTGCGGATAATCTTCTTCCTGTGTCGGCCCTATGGGGAGGTATCTATCCGCGACCGCATTCAAAAGCGACTGTTCAGTACCTCCCTCCTGTTTGTGCCTGTGTATGACTTTACTAAGTGTTTGCCTTTGATTCCCCTTAGCCTGCGCGTCACCCAGGAGGTGCTTGAGGAGGTTCCACTTCCCTCCTGAGCGCATGGACCCGTCTACTGCCGCACAGACCTCGTCCCATTGTAACCTATTGAGTTCCGTGCAATATCTTTCGATCTCTCTATTAAGCTCCGCAACCTTTTTCCTCAGCCTGCGGTTTAGCCGTTGTGTTTTCCACCTCATCAGAATCGAGGATTTGGCCTCCAGCAGGTGCGCTAAGCGCGGGTCCATTCTTGGGACTTCCGCTTCCGTTTTTACTATTGCAGTAGCCCTCTCTACGTCTTCCGTGAGCGAGTCAATAGCCTCGCCAAATGAGGAAAATAGCTCCCATCAAGTCCCAAAATTTCCATAAGACGGAGTTTAATAACCAGCTAAGTTGTTTTTTTTCTTTCTCTCTTTCTTTTTTTTTCCCCGCCTTTCTTTCCCGGCATTACATGCACGCTGGGCACTGGCCTCACGGCTTCCAAACTGAGAGCGCCAGTCGTCGTGGCCGCTCGAGCGCGGTGCCGCGGCCACGGTCCAGCGGAGTTGCCACCCGCGCTTCCCCAAAACAGTGACCCACGGGTCACGCGGCAGATTGCACCCGCCTGACGTCATCATCGTCCACGTGCGCACCGTCCGAGCACACAGGGAACTGTTGCGAGTGTCCTTATCTGGCGCAGCACGGACACACAATGAACGGCCGAACGGCGTCGCCGAGCTCGGTTCACTTGAGAAGACCGTGTTTGTCGAACGGTGTACGCATTTGTTGCATCCGTGTAGTAGCGACAAAAGAAAGGCCAATAATATAATCGACGGGGGGATTTAGAAGTGAACGCGCGAGGGGAAGATGCGCTTAGAGACAAAAGCATAGATTGACTGGGCGACTTATTATCTCAGCTATAGCTTGTAGTTGAGAGTGCATGCTGCAAGTTTTTGTTGTCGCGAATAATCAGACATTACGAGATCTTGACTACGGGACTTGGTGGTGTTTGCGTGGTTTCAAGTATAATGAGTTGCCCGTCGTGGTGGCTCAGTATGCTTTGGCGTTCCGCAGCTGCGAACCTGGTCGCGGGTTCGATTTCCTGTGGCCACGTTCCGAAGGGGCTGGTGTGCAAAAGCGCTCTGGAGGCGGTGCGTGAAGAAACGAGGCGTTGTCATTCTTTCCTCTTCTTTCCGGGGTTTTACGTACCAAAACCAGTTCTGATTATGAGGCACACCGTAGTGGAGGGCTCCGGATTAATTTTGACCACCTGGAGTTTTTTAACGCGCACTACAACTCAAGCTAACGGGCGTTTTTGCATTTCGCCTCCATCGAAATGCGGCCGCCGCCGCCGCCGGGATTCGATCCCGCGACATCGTGCTCAACAGCGCAACGCCTTAGCTAACTGAGCCAGCGCGGCGGGTGAGGCGTTGTCAGTGAGAGTAGTAGCTGCCGCTAAGTACTTGGTTGTGGCTGTTCACTGACATGGTCTATGGGCTATAGCGACTGATGACGAGCGTGCGGGACAGCAATATTCACTGGCGGCAGCAGTGTAATGCTTACAAGCTACCCAGCCCACCCGCGAGCGCATCTTTATTCTGCTCTACATCTGCTACGCGTGCTTTGAAGGTTTGCTGGTATACCAGAGTACTATGGGGGGCTCGTTGGTGCGTAGCTTAAGGAGGATGTGTGGAGCAAGGTCAAAATCCACGGAAGAAATAAGAGGAAACAGAAAGAGCTCCAACGCCACTTTTGGCGATCTTTCTGTCTCCACTTATTTCTTCCGTTGATTTTAACCTTGCGCCACACATCCTTTTTTCCCAGTATACCGCGTTCATTTTTTTCTTCTTTCTTTTCGTTTTTCTTCTTTTTCTTTCTCGGCTGGTGCTTTGCCTCCGTTCACAACTGAATCGTAACGCTGTAACCACGAACGTGATCCCTTGGAGACATTCGAAAGACGAACCCATGCAGCTGACATGGCTGAGTTTTGAACTGCAAGCGTCACGCGTTCTATTGGTGCTGCACTTTTCAGCATATGCCCTGTGTGTCTTCCGACTAACGATTGCGAGTCGAAAAGTCTGCTTGTGGGGCGTGCTTTCGGAAAGGAAGCAAGCAGTTTTTAAACCCTATTCTTGACTCGCATTTCGTTCACTGTAAACGAAAATACCCCCGCATGGGAATTTTAACGAGGTGATGTGCCCTATATACTCCCATCCTTCAATATTTATTCCGATGTATGGGAGGAATACAACGGCATTCCCTCGTTTCACTCCGCTCACAACCTGTGGGAGGTTAAGGGCGGACATGACGTGATTTTATTCCGCCTTCAAAATTTTGTTCTCCCCGGGAACTCCGCACAGGGAGTTTTAAAAAACTCCCCTGCCAGAACAGGTTGGTCACGTGGTGCTTCCCATAAGGCTGTGCGCCGCGCCAGCGACCGGCCGCGTTCGGCGGAGTCGGCGGTGCTCATGGCTGACGGTTTGTTTACATCTGTGAAGTGTCGTTCCGTACCAGCGTTTCGCCGATTTTCTTTCCTATACTTCCTTCCAGAAAGTGTTATAGGCCTGTCTGAAGCTCACTGCATCTCATCTTCATGTGCGTTAGCTGTGATCACTCTGCTGGCAACGATGAATGCAAGAGCAACGATTTCAAGTGCGGAAAAAGGCTTAGTTGTGACCACGAAGCTGCCGGTTGGCTCGTGAAGTCGGCTCGGGTTTCTGGCTGTGCTTCCGTGTTGCGTGACCTTGACTTGTGTTGCTCAGTGAGTTCAATACCACTTTTATGTCCTTTTGAGTATATTCTGACAACGTCCGGTGTAAAGTGCCGCGTAGCAATGGCAACAGCAGCCACGGTTCGAGCGACAACGTCCGTGATAGCCGCACATGAATGCTATATTCCGACTTCGTCACGGTGCTGTGCTGCCAGTAAGTTAGAACGTGGTGCAAGCAACTCTTTTATGAATCTGTGTACGGATATCCTCGCCCAAGAAATACGGTAGGACGTAAGTACGTACTGTGAATAAAGCTTCTTACTGAGCGATGTGAATTGAATTGTTATCGCGCAGTTCTGTTTTGATCACGTCGTTGCTTCGGATATTGCATTAACATCAGCTCCATCCAACATACTGATTTAGGAGCATACCTGCTGGCTCCGAGCGTGAGGATTCGTTTGCCAGATGAGCGATATGGCTCCGTATCACAGCCGAGAGACATTGCTTGGACGCGGAGCAAGTAGTGCGGTCAAAAAAAATGTATGACTACGCAATTTTCGGTGTTACGTAGGCTGCTACGGGTCATGCTCACATGTAATAAATTGTTATCCAGCCACAATTCTTTTGCATGAAGCTAATTTTGTCATGAAGCACGCGCTAGTACATTTTTCTTGCGTACTGTAACTAACGCACTACTTTTTGGCCGCGGACGCCGGCAGTGTGCGAAGTCGCTTCAGCGCTCACGGAATGGCATTCTAATTTTCAAAAATTATGCCATGAACGTTGTTTTTTCAATATTCTAAGTTAACAGTTCCGTGTGGATTTATGTTTCATGTTGCTTTCAGAGAGACCGATCTCATATGTGCGAGCCTGTGAGTCGTAATTCTGAAAACACTACAGCTGCTCGCTAGGCCGTTTCGAGACCCACATTATCGTGGCTATATATACTGGCAGGGTTGCTTCTTGTTGTGTGTGGAGTGTGCGTTGGATGGCTTTCACAGCTCTTCGTCGGGTGTTTCTCAAATGTTTGTGTTATGTATTGCTTGGTCTGTTTGGTCTCGTTCACTTGTTTCGCAGAATTTGGCTTATGCTTGTGTGTATATTTCGGAATTTGACCCGAAGCCTCTACATAAAAATTCTCCACGCAAATTGACGTGTCTTTTTTATACTCCCGGTGCACCTCGAAAAAACTCCGTCCAGCTCGAAGTAAAAAATAAAAAATGACAGAAAAAAAACTCCGAAGGCACCACGCAAAAATTCCGCCCGCACGGAGTAAAAATTATACTCCGATCATTCGGAGCATAATAAACTCCCAACCGGGGGGTCGCTAGAGGACAAGCATTATACTCCCACCTGAGAGTTATTTCCGTTTACAGTGTTCCGTACTCGTAACCGTACGTCATTTTCTTTCTTAGGCTTTAGTTCAGTTCGGGTTCCGTGAATATCGGTTGGAGGTTCTCCGGCCAAATTTTCGCTAGGGTGCGTTTCTAGAGCCAGTTTCTGACGAGTATATGCCACTTGTTCGAGCTAGCATTTTTGCCACAGGGAAAAGAAAATACCCAATAAGCGGCCACAGTGCTGTCGTTAGTTCAACCTCTGCCTCTGGCGCGGGGTATATATCCCCAATGGAACGCATGTCCTTTGGTAATGTCCCGCCAACCTACCCCTCCTCAACCGGCTACCCCAATATAATCTGCGCATCCCGCTTGGTCCGGCCTCTCTGGCCCAAGCCACATCTGCAGAAGACCAGCAGCACCTCGAGGCACGCATCCAGCGAGCGCTGGATCTGTACCAGGTAAACGCCCTGGAACAAGGGTGGTGTGTCCCTAGTGACAAATAAAGTTTTTATCATCATCGTCGTCATTATCAGAATGTTCCCACACAATACCGCTGAAAACAAATATCAGTACTTAATAGCGCAACTGCGTAATGCTCAAGTCGGCACTGCCATTGAAAGTACAAGCAAAGCTCTGTATTGACTTTGTGGCACATAACTTCAATCCTTGAAAGAATACTCGCGTTCTGCCAATTTTGGATTGGCGAGCTTTGAAGTTTTATGCGAAGTACCATTCGCGTAGATGTTGTTTGCTTTAGTACTGTAGAGTAGCCGCGCATGCAAGCTGGCGCGGGGTATATATCCCCAATGGAACGCATGTCCTTTAGTAATGTCCCGCCAACCTACCCCTCCTCAACCAACTACCCCAATATAATCTGCGCATCCCGCTTGGTCCGGCCTCTCTGGCCCAAGCCACATCTGCAGAAGACCAGCAGCACCTCGAGGCACGCATCCAGCGAGCGCTGGATCTGTACCAGGTAAACGCCCTGGAACAAGGGTGGTGTGTCCCTAGCGACAAATAAAGTTTTTATCATCATCATCGTCATTATCAGAATGTTCCCACACAATACCGCGGAAAACAAATATCAGTACTTCATAGCGCAACTGCGTAATGCTCAAGTCAAGTCATCTACCATTCGCGTAGATGTTGTTTGCTTTAGTACTGTAGAGTAGCCGCGCATGCAGTGAAGTTACTTCAAACCTGCCAAACTCGCGACTGTGCAATTTGATCGGTCATCACAGAGGAATATTTTGTGGGGAGTCTGCATGGGGAAGAACGATGGTTGTTGAAACACGCAGAGAAGGTATTGTCGAAAGACTGTTGGCGAATTTTGTTGTTTACTTATGTTTAGAATCTCTGCACTTGCTTTTTCTGCTCGGTAGGTGGGTTGCGCGTTTTACAATTCTCGAACACATGAGATGCTCTCGGATATTCCTTGACCTCCGGCATCAACACGACGATGTATCTCGTAAATTTTATGGTTACTCGATCTACTGAATAATGCATCGGTATGTTCCTTTAGGACATGAATAACTTGAGATGACCTGCTTGTGAGCGTATAAAAACAAGGTTGGCCGGTCGATATTTACTGTCGCAGCTAAATGCAGGTCGTCGCAGTTATGTTTTGCGGCACGCAGCATAATAAAGCCAGAAACCTGTACTAATATGGTTTATTAGCTTGTAGTGAAGTTGGTCATTCGACTTTGAAGTATTTATTCCTTCTTACGTAATTTCTCGCGAGCAAATAATTACCCTGTTTTTGTTTTTCTCAGCAATATAGCTGTGTCGCAACAATATAAAATTGCGATGCCCGGTAAAACTGTCCTGGTCAACATCATCTTAGAACGATTTCCGCTAAGTAGTACTTCGATTTCAACTGGTTGTTTGTTTCTAGCGACGCTCTTTGTAAGTGGTGAGCTGGGAAAGAAAATACGCGAGCAGGGTGCCAAACGACACCGGTCTTGCAGCAGATGTCGCGCACAGGGTTCCAGAATAAACAATCAAGGTGACAGAAAGGAATTAGAGCGCTGCACGGGCCGGGCCGGGCCGGTTAAAGTAATTTCTGGCGAGCCCGAGCATGATGCTCTCGAGATATATAGAGATATGAATTGCGTTTAGCTGCAAAATCGTCAAAGCCAAGTCACGCCAAGTTACCCTCACGTACGTTATGACACCGTAATAGCTGTTGTTTGATCTTGTTCCGTGCCTGTGTAACAAATTAAGCATGCATCACCCTCGCGCTCAGCTCTATATCGGCTCTGACAGGGCCAAGGGAGCGCTCTGGCTTCCGCTGCAGCTGGCACGAGCGTTGTGCGCGCACTCACTCACTATCGTTGCCGCTGAGCAGCTGTGTGCATAGGCCGCACCGTGGTGAATACACTGGCCCGAGGGGAAAAGGACAGTAAACGTCAAGTTAAATCTAGCGCATGCTAACTGCGACATTTCGGTAACATTTTAGCGCCAGCAGATATGGACACAGGGAAGACGTAGACATCACCATGCGCTACATAGGGCATCCTGGCGTCTACGTCTCCCTTAGTAACAATGCTGAGCGAAGCTGTACTATCAAATTGCGCCCCTGCATTTGCAAAGCGGCCACGCTTACTGTGCGCGGAAGCTTGGTCCAAAAAGCCAGAAAAGACGCAACCACGAGAGACGGGTGTGAAGACTCCCTGAAGCTCACGCATCTTGGCTCGGTGGGACGTCGTGAAATTAGACAGCGTCTATTCGGGTTCAGTTAAATGCTTATCGGTAAAGAAGGTCAACAATGCATTCTAAAGAAGTCTAAGACTCAATCAAGTGAGTTCTGAGAGCTTTCCTGGTGCTAAGATGGCTAAATTCTGGAGTTTTACGTGCCAAAACCACCATTTGATTATGAGGCACGTCGTAGTGGGGGGCTCCGGATTAATTTTGACCACCAGGGGATCCTTAACGTGCCCCCAATTCACGGGACACAGGTGTTTTTGCATTACGCCCCCATCGAAATGCGGACGCCGCGGCCAGCATTCGATCCCGCGACCTCGTGCTTAGCAGCGCTAGCACCATAGCCGGCGCTGAGCTTCTTGCTCAAATACGAGAAAATACTTCGAAATCCGCGACGTCGCACTCGGCGCAGAGCTTCTGGCGCTAAATTCGAGAGAGCGGTGTTTGGCCGTCATTTTCTCCGTTACTAATATCGACCATATTATTTTTCGACAAACAAATGAAACTACAGAATTTAAACAATACTTCAATTTACCAGTCTTAAAGCTGATTCAATATCGTTATTTTCGGTGATATGGCTCCAGTCGGCCGAGTCTGGTTGTCCGTGAGCTCAGCGCCATGCATGCTATCCCTATATCAACGCGCAACGTTATACCGCATCCCGCCTTCTACGACGCTATACGATATGTATAGTAGCGCGCGCTTTTTGCCGAATGCAGATGGCGATGTTAGACACGCGGCCTCCGCGCTGCTGCACACCTGGCCCTCGACCGCAGCGCGCGCTTCTTTTTACCCACCGGGCGTGCCCAGCTATCCAGCCACCCGCCAGCGAGAGAGGCGAGCCGGCCGCGATGATGATAACAATAACGGCCCGTTCGCTTTTGTCTTTTCGGCGACCCGCTCGCGCCACGGCGGGCGGTCGTGCGTGAGGTCATCGGGCTGTGACGCGCTCTGGCGGCAGCATGCTCTCGCTGCCGCTGCTGCTCATGCACGTCGCGCGACGCTTCGGCGCGCCTGACCCGCTGCCCGAAGCCAAAAAAAAAAAAAAAAAAAAAAAAAAGATGCACCGCACGCGCACGCCCCTTGCGCGCGCGTCGTGATGGAGTTGCGAACCGCGGTTGTAGCCGGGAACCGCGGTCGTCGCATAGGTATCGCCCTTGGGCGCACAAGCGCAACCGAGCGGCAGCGTCAGGAGAGTGAGACGTTCTGCCGCTGTCTTTTTCAACGATTGATATTACCGCTGGATTGATGTTGTTGAACGGTGAGTGTTCTATACCCTAACTATAGCCGCTAAAAGAGGCGGGCAAAATAAAGGAGGACGCACCATGTGATTCTTCGTATAGCAGTGTTACAGCACATACAAAAGCGTAGGAGAAAAGGGGAAAAAAAAAAAAAAGAAGTGACCGGGCAGAGTGCTCTTTCGGTCGTTTTTCTTCTTCCCCCCCCCCCCACCTTTTTTTTTTTTATTTACCCTTGGTATGTGCGGTAACACTGCTACGAAGAATACATCGACAACTAGCCCGTCGACAAACATTATTACAGAATGCCAATTTGTTTTTGTTTTTATTCGTGATATATTCACACACCACAGTGTTTACCACACATGAAACATGCAATAAAAAAAAAAAAAAAAACGATATCTTTGTCGCAGCAGAAGCAAGTAGCCAGGGGTCTGGGAGAATTCACCACCACCGATTTACCGCAAAGCGCCAGCATTTGGCGGCCATTCCGATCTCCTTGCGAAAGATAGGCCAGCATGCATGCAGCGGTGGTGCAAAATAATTGTTTTGTTCTTAAAATGCAACACAGTTTTGCTTCAGGCTGAAGGATGCAGATCCTTTGCCATTTTCCCTGCAGGAACCTCGGACACACTTTAGCATCAGCCGCCATTTATCAGCGCATCACAGTGTCTGCTAACTAAACGTACGACCCCGTCCTTGTTGGAACAAAGAAGAATGTATCTAAATGTTTCCGAGTGCCATGAGATCGAGTACAGGCACAGTGCAGCTGATCTCGCATATACCAAATGGCCGCACGGCGCGTTTCTCGCGAGCGAAAACGGGACTCTCGACAAACGCCCGCCTCGCCGCCGACGCGAGAGCACAGATACCAAGGAAACGCCGTGGCGTGCGCTGCTCCGCTTTTCCTTCGTAAAAAAGAAAGAAAGAAAAGAAAAAAACCAGAAAGGAAAAAAAGCAAAGGAATGTTTGCACACTGACAGTATGCGCTTAAAATCACAGAACAGTAATTTAGAATAAACTCAAAGATATTTTAAAATTCCAATCCTAAGTATTATTCGTACATTACGATCAGTATTGTTAGGGCATTTTTAGCATAGCGTTACCGTTCGACCTTTACCGCCTGCCGACGACTGCGCATGTATAGGGTTTACCGCGCATGTGCAGTTGAGTGGAAGTGGTTGTGATAACATAGAACGGTAACGTTATGTTAAAATGCTCTATTATCGCCAAAACAACGGGAGAGGGAGAAGCGGGACATTTCGGTTGATGGTCAAACGTGCTTTCACTAACCTCTAGGATATTCTTCGCAGCAAGCTCAATTTTTGTCTGCGCACACCTCCCATTCATTTTTACTCCTAATTTCTGCTTAAATGATTCGCCTCTTCTGCAGTCCGAAAGTCAGCCTCCGTCTCCTAGATGTTCATTTCAAATTATAACTTCGTAGGGATGGACAATTTTTATATTGACTTATTTTCTTCAAAGCGACCACGTGTAGAGCGCAGTGGACATCATTCAGGATTCAAAAATGTTAACCAGGCGACGTTTTTGTGTCTCACGTGCTAGCCTGTCAACATGCATGGCGGCGCCCAGGCACTCACTTTGAACCAAACTCACCGGTGCTGCTACGCCTTTGCTCGTTTGGCAAAAGAAATAAAAAAATAAAGAAAAGGCATATTGCACGCTCATCCACGTGAACGTAAAAGTGCCGGCATGTTTCGGAGTTCCCCTCCCGCCCAACCCTATGCATAGATCTGCCAGCGCTCTCCGAGAACGTGCGTGCAGTTTGCCGTAGCCGTTTAGCGCTCGAGTACGAAAACGACCAAACCGCTTCATTGTAATATGACACCAAAGAAAGCGCAAGGTTTCTTACGCGGATGAACACTGAAATTTAAGGGTATCGTTTCCCCGTTATTATTACGCAACTAAAGGGAGAGAAAAACAGACAAAAACGAAGGCAGACGGGCGGTGTACATAGACTCACGTGTACCTCCTCCAGATCTGGCATAACGGCTATATAGAGACCTTTGCGGAAACCGTTTATTCGGTACCACCAGCTTGTGCCGCCCATTGTCCCTGAAAAAACGCAGTCCCCAGCGCTGCCCCATCGCCAGGCATCGCAAAGCACCTTAGTGCGCCTTCCCGCTACACTGTGAAAGAAAGGGACTGCCATCACAACCGAGCTCTTTGGCAGAGAGGAGGAGGGTTAGCATTTGGGCGAGAGTGAAGCCGCAATCGGCGTCTCTTCATTTGCTCGCCTGGTTAGGCAGCAGCGTGATCCAGCTCATTTCGGCAGCTCTTGGAGTGGCGGGCAGATCAAACGGCCGAGCTCGGGCCGAGGCTCCGGCAGAGCGGCTTTTACCGCACGTTTCCTCTTTCTTCGTATTCGACCAGCGCATCTCTCTTCTACCGTCGCAGCGCCGCCAGTTAAGACGAGGAAAGAGCTCGCGGAGTGCATACCGTTTGGGCGTGCATTGCCGAGATTGTGGGTGCGTACCGCATTTTGATAATGCAGCCGCTCTAAGCCACTCCTTTGACAAAATGACTGTTCAACAATAATCGAAGCACGCCTTAAATATCAAAACTGAATGGCGCATGTGTCAGCATGCGCGGCTTTCCTGACGCTATCAGAAAAGCGATTTCGGGATGTTTATATTTAGAGTGGCACGTCTCCTCCATCACGACTACCAACGTCGATGACCATGAGCAACCGTCGTGCATATGGAAGCTGCACTACGCTGCACACGCTAGCACAACGCGAAAGACGAAGCACGTAACTGACACACTAATACAACGCGCAAGACAAAGCACGTAACTGAATCGTCACCGAATCAAATCAGCGCGTACAGCGCGTCGTAATTGCAGCCTCCGCGATCAACTTCAGAAACATTTTCAGAGCTAATTGCGGAGGCCACGCTCCGCTGTGCTGAGTACGGTGAACGCCACCTAGGTGGCGTTGGTAGTGCTTCTTGATGCCAGCGTCCCTTCGAATGCTGGCATCGAGGCGTCGCAGTGCTGAGACCACCGAAGCGTTCACTGTCGGTGCGCGTTAGTGTCATAATGCAGTACTTCTCTTTTCTGCTCGTAGGCGGCGGCACCGCCCCGAGCAAGAGCGCGGGTACACGGAGGAGTGTTAGATATATAAGGCGCGTCTGTGTAGCTCTCTGCAAATGCGTTTGTGGCGCAATGGAAAAAAAAACGTAGTCGTGATTGACTGGCAACAACGTGAGCGTGATGATTGTATACCTTTTTCTTTATTTCCGTATGTCCGATTTACGTGTAATGTGTGTATTTCGTGCACTCGCGGAAATAAAAGTATAGTTGAACGTCAGCGCCCGAGTGTGTCGCCTTCTCGCCTGGTCCTTTGTCCATTCACGCTGTTAAGTGTTCACCATGATGCAGAGCCAACCAACAAGCATGCATAGCGCGGAGACAGTATCGTATACTGCCTTCCGTCGGCGATGTGGGCGCAAGCGCAGCAATGTTCGAAGGATGTCAGTTCGCTCCGCTGCCACGGGTACGACAGCGTGCCCAGATAAACGTGCCGCCAGGAGTTCCGACAACACGGCGAACGAAATTCATCACTGGCCTGTTTCACTGCCTATACTAGGCGTTGGTTCTTGTTTGTATAGTGATGAGCTGGAACTACCAGCAAACATTTACTGCAAGACTACAAGTATCGCGTCTTTGCGCATTTCGGTGGTGGCTCCAATGGTATCCGCAGTTCTGGTCCTCACTAAAACAAGCCATTGAGCATTATTGTGTGTTCTTACTGGTCAATGCTATAGGGAATTAGGCCTATTTTTTGAAGCATTCTGCCAGAGGAAGAGCTGTGAGAAAGGTTCAATGACAATTTTAGCCGCGATAATTACAATCTACTCGCCTTTGCAAGTGGTGCGACGAATGTAGTTTCAGCGCTTCGCCTATGGAACACTATCTTCAGTAAGCTACCTCCATGCTCTCTATAGACAAGATGCCGAACGTGATGTGACGAACATGCGGCGGCGGCGCTGCCGTTACATTTCGAGTGGGCAAAAATTAATTTTTATGAACTCTACTCGCGTAAATTTTCTGGGCAGTCGAGGTGAATAGGCGGGACCAAGTTTTTAAAGTGTACTTTGTGAAGATTGTTTTTCGTAGTGGCGATCAGCGAAAAATTAAAGAGCCCACGTTGTGGTCTGCCCTATTTGCCTATGTCGTGCCTGTTTGTTTACACACATGTAACAGTCTACATCGTGTGTGCATCGGTAGTCCTCACATCAAACACGTGTGAATTGTGTTTCCCACATTCACCTATGCAGCCACTATTTTATCTAATATGTAATACCTTGCAAAAATCACAAATGTAGCGTTGGGGTGTAACGGGCTTGCCAGTCCGGCACAAATTATACGTTTGCATTGTAACCGGTATTGTACAAGTCGTTGTTGTTATGCAACTTCATTATTTCAATACAAATACATCCAATACCCTTCCCTTAAGTGCGAGCATATGACACCAACAGACAAAGAAACCAAGGAAAGAATAGGGTAAATTACTAGTTGTAATTGGAATGCAGAAATGATAAAGTAATGGGAAATGAAAGTGGTCGAAAAAAACAACTTACCGAAAGTGGGATCCGAACCCACGTCTTCGCATTACGCGTGTGATGCTCTTACCAATTGAGCTACCGTGGTATCGTATTCCCCCACATTTCCTTGGATATTATATGTGTGCTAGCTGTAGCCCTGGGAGTGTTAGTCAGCGCCACAACTCACGGTCATGGCGGCGGATGCCATGTATACATACGAATGAAACAACATGGGGATTTCAAGCTTGAACTTTTGTATCAGTGCTCATTTAGAGAGTCCGTGTAACCTTTTTGAACATAGTGAATAAGTCTGCCCACTCGTTAGAATAATTATCTGCTATTCACCTGACTCCATTGAAGCAGGGAGCCTAAAATTTCTCTCAAAAGACCGTCTGCCCGTTCCTTCAACTTCTTGGAATCCCCGTCACTTTTCAAGCTTATTGTGACGGTTAAAACTGGATTCAGTGACATACAAGATCCCCGATTCGGCCCGCAGACAGCGTGATGTGGCTGACCTGCAATGAATCTCACTGCTAGCAGCTCGCCGTGCGACGTACTTGTGTGCGGCATGATTCGGCGGCGCTAAGCCTCGTATGCCGTGCTCGTCCGCGAAATTCGGTTCATCGTGTGAATGCAGCTCGACAAAATGCGATCGCTAATGACTGGAGTGTTTTTGACGTCGCGACCAAATAGGGCACCCAGCAGGACCGAACACGGAGAATGACCATTTAATTAGGTGGTATAGTGCCAACTGGCAATGAAGTACAACGTGCTTTGTTGCCACGCTGCGATCAGGCGCGGAGGTAGTTGACCTCATCAATGTCGCCTATATAGTCGTGGTGTTGGTGGCTCAGACAAGCCTCGGCGCATTGTGTTCTCCACCCTTAATTCCACCGACCCGAGAATTGTTGTTACTGGCGAAGGAATGGCCGGCCGGGATTAATGGATCACGGAATGTCAAGCTTGAGGCCCACACGCAATGCTTTCCGATGCCGACAAAAGAGCGGTGGCGTGGGCAGGGTGCTTCAACGAGCCTCGCCTCTCATCTCCCTTTTACCTTTACCGAAAAGAAAGAGGGAAATGTGCATGCGTGTTGGTGGGTTTGTCCTTTTCTGCAGACAACAGTGAGGCAGACTGCTAAAATAGAATCGGAAGAAGATATTAAACACCTCTTGGTTCTACTGCAGTATTCATGCTCAGCACTGGAAAAACATTATGAGATAAATTTTGTGCTCTGGACAAACGGCCACTTTCATTGGGGTAAATATTGGGGCCATACCCAACAACTGAAACACAACGCGCAGTTAGCGCCTTAAAAGAATTTTCGGAAGCGACAAGAATTGGAGATAATTACTAGAGCGTAGTAATTACGTTCTGTAGTTATGCGCTGCAGTTTAATGTTTTTGCAACGTGCCCCTGATCTTGACTTCGTTACAACCTGTGGAGTAAGCTTGTATATACTTTATGGTATGCTGCGCGTCCTCAAAATTCAAGTGAAATACAAGTGGTCAAATGACATTACTTCTTAAATGGCATTACAATTGCTGTGCAGATTAGGTGTTGTTGCGTATCATGCGCCAATTTGACACTTTACGTGGACTTTGCGTTAGCGCTTACGGACCTATATTTAGTGCTTATGTTCACATTGTATTCTTTTTTGTGTCTGTTTGAGTCGACCTATCTGTTATTTACTCTCTCTTTTTCACCCATTTGTCTATTCTAGCCGGCCAATTTTTTAGAAGTATTGTTTGCCTAATATAGAAGGAGTAGCGGGCATCACCCATGATGTCGACTTCTCCACAGAAAACAAAAAGGAGGAGGATAAAGAGGAGAAGGAGGAGGAAGTGTCTATTGGAAGAAGAAACTAAATAACCATTTCAGTGAGATTTTCTTAAGTTCTTTATGCGTTATTTTCATTCATTTCCTGCTGACAATTTTACCGATTTCAGTATTAACAGAAGTTTCCTAATACCATCCAAATCTTGGCCAATCCCCCGCAGTGGATGTGCGCCATCGTAGAAGTAAAACCAAAGCAAACAAAACCAAAGACAGTAACTGTAATTTCAGAATCCACATCTAAAAGCTTAGGTACCCAATTCTTGGCCAATCCCCCGAAGTGGGTACGAGCCATGTGCTGAGGACATCATCCTCATCATCATCATCACCAGAGATGAACGCTGCGGACACCTCTACGCTTGTTGAGATAGTAGCCAAGAAGAGGGCCACCTGATCGGGCAATGCGTGAGGCCATTTGTTTCCTAACTCTTTTGCTTGGCTAACACTTGAGCAGGGCGTTTGTTTGCATTGTATAGATGACGTATTTATATGTACTGACCGCTGGTTGTTCGCGTGACAAATGACGGTCAGAATGCTGCTAAAAATGAATCAACATTAAAATATCAATGCATGCGAGTATCACGATCTATTTAATCTCATACCACATCCAGTGACCGTGCTCATACCATGCCAGCGCCGGTGAGCTACTGAAATTCGGCAACGGAGACAGACCGGTCTCTCGCTTACCGCGTGTCGGTTCTGCCAAGTAAACGATACTTCATTTCATATCACTATTACCAAAAACTTAACTCTAAGAATTGAGCTTTCTTACCAAAGTTGCCTAACCTGCAACGAAGACGAGCCGGTACCTCGTACACAAATGCAGCGTCTGCGTTACGCTCTGTATACCTCAAACTAGAAGTACGGATTCAGGAATGCTGTAGTTTGTAGTACACTTGACTGTCGGCAGCTTACTGCAAATAATTTCGGACAGTGCTAATGTGAATTAAAGCTCAAGTATATACTGACATATGCGCCGTCGGTGCGGCGTCTCCGTTCAGCAGCCGGCACCCCCGGTATCGGTCAAACGACTGTGCAGAAAGCCGTCGTCGGCGCGAAGTGCCGTAACTTTTGGTCGTCGCGTAGGCGTTGTTGCTGCCCTTGTATGACCATACTTTCGGCGACACTTTTGTCGATGAATCGGTACCTATTGGTGTCGACTTCGTGTCGGTGGCCATATATCGTGTCTTGTGTTACCGCGACTGAGTCAGGATGATCTCTGAGCTCGTTCGCACAGAAGTATTACGCTGCATCAGACGTTTGTAACGCAGGAAGCCGATGACGCCTCTATACCAAGTGCTAAATATGGCGCCTCGATACCGCGCCTTTGCAGCTGCGCTATTCCCGAGGTATACTATGCTAAATATGCGCTAAACCGCGTCGACCGCTTCCTTCGAGCTGTCTTGTTATTTGCGGTCCCAGCTGTATACATTGATACATTTGGAAAGCAGCACTCGTTAAGCACGGGCTCGCTCCCTTCCTGCAATCGCTGCGGCTGTCACACTTGATCGTGGCCAAAGCAACACGTGTAGCCTTCTTGGTTACATTTTTTTTTTCGTGACATTGTCATAACTAACCTGAAAGCTACACGATGTAAACAAATATATTTTTTTCCTCGCCTCATGATAATGTCGATAGTGACCGGTTTTGCATTTGAAAACGTACCTGAATAAGAAATTAAGATAGCTTCTGTTTCGAACCTTCATACTTGCTGCGAGTCATTTTTCTTGTTTCCAGAAACGTGTGACAGATTAAAAATACATGTCAGTAATACACAACTTTCTTAATTGCAGTTGGAGAAGTACTGACATAAAAATCTTGTGTCTCGGCTATTTATTTATTTATTTATTTATTTATTTATTTATTTATTTATTTATTTATTTATTTATTTATTTATTTATTTATTTATTTATTTATTTATTTAGCTGTGTTGGGCGGCTGTCGACTTTGTAACTGCGGTCTGAATTCTCAGTTCCTCGAGCGTAACAATTTCATTAAGAGATATGTTTTAAGGTCAATATTAAAATAAAGTCTGCCAAGTGCGGCGCATATTCGGGAATAAAGCAGGCCGCGTGTTAGATCACGGAAATCAGGTTTGGTTGTCACGTGATATTGCAAACCACTGACGCGCGCGCCAGTCAGTCCATTCAGTGGCCCAGTGGAGTGGTTGCAGGCCACGCAACGACCATATTACGGAATGGTGAGCGCCTGCTGCTGAAGCAGCCCTTTCCGTCCTCCTTCATTCTGCGCTTTATTCGCAATCCACTATATAGGGATAAGCCTAACACTCTACTGTCGTTTATTTTCACCGCCACACAAGCATTAATGCAGAAATAAATATAAACGTAAATTATGTTGTAACTCGCAAGAGTGGGTGAGTCGGCCTACGTGTCGAATGAGCAGCTTGTTATACGTAGGCTTCCATGGAAGCCTTGGTCCCCGCGATCGAGACACCTGCTCACGACGAAAACATCGGCGGCAGGTCAAGTCGTCTTCCGAAGCATCGAAACCACATCGGAACTGAGAGCTGGGCGAGTTGGCGTGGTTCCATCTTTACAAAACACAGCACGAAAAGGTCGTAGGCGAGCAACACAGCGCCCGTGTTTGTCGTTTCTTTGCTCGTCTGCGTCCTTTTCGCACTCTGTTTTGTTAAGATCGAGACTACGCACGCCTACCTATACCAGGCAATTATCATCATACTACTCCCTTTCCCTCCTCCACGCGCCCTATTTCCCCATCACGTAAAAAACAACGAAGCCAGTCTCCATTGCGGGATGTATTCGAGGTATGGGCTAGCCATAAAACGAAAGCAGATTCCTGCGGTATGCCTTTCTCTCTTCGATATGTAAAGAAACGTTAATATTGAAGCCCTCATCGTCTCGGACAGTTTTCAGACGCGACTGCCCTCGTCGGTCGTTACGCAATTACAATACCCGAGATAATTTATATTCTTAACTGTATAGACATGGAGATAAGTGCAGCCGCCAAAGCAGCTTTTTTGTACGGTGTGCGTGCAGTATGAGCGCAGGTACTCCGCACTTTGTACGCTTTGTACTCCGCACAAAGCGTTTTAACATTTAAAAGGCTAGCAACGCACAGGAGCTGACTGATGTCACAACTAGGGGACATAATAAATATATTAAGGACGTGGCATGGGGTGAAAACCTGCTCGCAGTATAAGAAGGTACACACAACTTGTTCGCTTCACTTTTCTTCTAGACCCGCGGTTACACGCAAGTTAGATACATTATAAGCCAAATTAGTTATATCGAACTGAGTGATTAACTGTTTGGGTTCGACCCAGAATACATACTGGGTTGAACCCAAGCAGTTATTCCCAAAAAGTATTCCCGGAAGTGATCGCCCGAGAATAGCGTCCTATGGGAGGCTATTCTCGGACGATCACTTCCGGGAATACTTTCCCTTTCATTGGATTTCACTTGACTGGCGCCGTATGCCTCGGCGTCTATGGGCGACAACGTTCCTGGCACCGTGCTAAGACAGCCTGCTTGTCACTGTGCCAAGAACCCGGTCGTTCGTGGACGCCGATGCGTCTGGCGCTTTAGTCGCGCAAAATCTCGCGAAAGGGAAAGGTATCCTCGAAATTCCTCGTCCGAGGATACCACCCCAGACTTCACCTTTCATGCTGCGCATTCTGGAAGTGACAACACGAACACCGCGCGCTTGAGCCGCATGTGGGCTCACAAAGTCGCAAAAACCGTCTAGAGGATAAAAAGGCGACGTCGACCTCTCCCCCACGTTCCTCCTTCGCCTTTCATGCAACCTCCTCACCCCATAAAATTCTCTCGCGTGTCGCGATTGGCTGGCTCCGAGAGGGATGAGATCGAAAGGGCACATCCCGTTTCTTTTGATCCTCTCGCTGGCGCCGCTCTCTCTCTCTCTCTCTCTGGCTGCCCTCACCCCAGCACCGACACCGCGCTGTGGCGCTGCCCGCGCCACCCCGCTGCCGGCCTCAGCCGTTGCCTCTCCCCATTTTTGCTCCTCTACATTGCTGCCTTCCCGAACGAAGCACGACAGACGCTCCGCGCGATTCCACCCCCCCCCCCCCCCCCACCCTCTGTCTCTCTCTCAACAGACCCTGCACGTGGTCGACGTCGCGTTGAGGGAAAGGTTTGTTGCCAAAACGCGCCCGTCATCCTCTCGCGACGGAAGGCAGGTACGGAGGCCTGTTCCGCACCGTGCGCTCGCTGGTACCGACTCTGTCCCCATTATCGCGAGCCCGGTTTCGCTGGCCCTTTCGTCCCGTCGTCGTTCCTCTCGACAGCCCGCGGTGATGAGCGCTCTTCTCTGACGGTGTGAAGACTGACGCTCGCTTCGCGACAAGTACGGTGTGCACGGAGGTTTCCATGCCTCGGAGGAAAGCGTGCTCATGGGTGTGCCGGGCCGGAAGATGACTTTATCCATTTCGCTGTCGACGATGTTCAACGCATTCTGCCATCCCGTCATAGCATGTAAGTTGCCCGTGTCTTCCCGGTTCTCAATTCGTAAGGCACATTCACACAATCGCGTTGGGACGATTTCATCGTACCAATCGATTTGTAAATGTTTGGCTTATAGACGAATTGATATGATTAAAGGGGATTGGACGCTGTTCGATTACAATGCGGCCTATAGACGAAATAATTTCTAAAGTAGTGAAACTCCTCTTCGAACGGACGCTACCGTTTACGATCATTAATTGTTGCGATTATGCTGAAAGCAGCTGCGAGTTGGATTGTCTCTTCCTTGTTGATGTCGGTATGACTATAATAGCTGTCAGTGAAAAGCATATGAGCATCTGGCGAAGTGTCCAACGAAGCATTCCGTGTATACTTCATATGTAACACATGTGGCCATCTTTGTTATCATTGGATTCTGCCACGCTGACCTCATATGTAACAGCTGTGGATGGACACTTCGTGAGGTCTTTGCATCATGTGAGAACACAAAGCTGGTTTGCATGTATGTTTTTAAAGACAAATATTGGCTTTTAAGCTGTAGAGACAAAATTTACATATCATTTTCTGACAGTTTACATTCTGGCACGAGATCCATCTTTCTGTATTAGTGATGATTGCTCTCGTTATTTTGCTGGTAGCACCGACACACCGATTCGTGTTACTCTAACATTGCTTCCCATCCTTAACAGCTCTCGCCGGTTAAACTGGTTCGTAATACTGCGAAATTTCGTGAAGTTGGCTGCACTGAACCTCATTACTGACCAGGCGTCTCGTTCAGGGACTCCCCGCTTCTACGTGTGTTTCAAACACTACATCAAATGCAAGAGCCAAATTTCATCTGGTTAGACTGATCTCACCACGTTAGACTCACCACGTCATCTGGTTAGACTGATCTCACCACCCCTGCCCTGCTGGCACCTTGATGCCTGTACAGTTCCCGCTACTTTCCCGCTGTATTTGGGTCCCAGGCAGCATTTAGAAGAATGTCTACGATAATGCATTGTGAATTTTTCCATCGAATTTTACTGGGGAGGTTAGGGTGGGCGCGTGTCTATTCATAAAAGAGCTTTTCGGAGGAGTCCCGACGTTAGCGGCGAGACTGGACAGTTGAAGGTGCCGTTTCGCTGCCGAGAGCCGGTGCTAAATACTACCGCACGCGGTTGCGTGCAAAACGTTCGAGTATAGTAGGCGCGTCTTGCATCGCGAGCGACAAATTGATAACAGTGATAATCCGCTGAAAAACGGACATCGTCTAAAAGCCAAACTATGTGCGCCTGATAAACATAAGTGGTCCGAAGAGCAGGTCATGTATGGTGAATGGGTGAAGAATAATACTTTTGGAAGGGGGGCAGCATGAAGTTTCAGATTTACTTCTGGGGGGGGGGTAATTTAGAGGGCATGAGCCATGTGATCTTATCGTATATATACGGAAAAGCACCTGGCTTTGGCCATACGGTAAATTGCTCTATCCAGCACAACGGATCAGGTGGCGGGCGGATGATTACCTTACTATCATGCGGGATTAAACGGAAACGCGGCAGCACTAAAACTCTCTATTAGCGAGTTTTATAATCGGGATGTCAAAGAAGTATACTGTTGTCGACAAGGTGCATGCGTAAGTCGCAGACGGTGTTCGGTGTTTATGTCGGGCAAACTGCTCGAAAAGCTTTGCGTCAACAAACATGGCGGCACTCACCGAACCACACTGCTGGGCAGTGTGGTTCGTATGGTAGCGTTCATATAAGCAACAAACGGTGCTGCACTTCCTCGCATGCTCTCGCCTCGCTTACATCGCGCATATTCAAGGATAATGCTTGTTTTGTTGGAGATCGGTTGCGCATTCCGCGAACTCGCTGGCTGATTACGGGAAGGTTACGCTGTTACTTGTCGAGAAGACGGAAAGGAACCCGAAGCCAAGCATTAAGAACCGGCTCATACTGTAATTTGTTTATATATATATATATATATATATATATATATATATATATATATATATATATATATATGTTCCGAACAACTACTAACATCCCTCCGTACGAGTTGGTAATATACCGGGTGTTAAAAATTAAGCTTTAGCGGAATGTGTTTAAATGTGTGTGTGTGCGCGTGCGTGTGTGCAGGCAGTGTTTGTGTGTAATGTCTGTCGTTGAGCTGGGTTGTGTGTTGGATGAGGCGGACATTGGTGTGTGTGTGTGGTGTGTTCACGACAACTATACCGGGTGAAACACATAATTAAAAATTAAGTGGACTAAGGTGGTATAATTCTTATCGTTGAGCTGGCTTATTACGCACACATATTGCACTTAACGAATTGTAGCCGGTGAGCTTGTCAGGCGTACCCAATTGAAATTGAATTTCCAGAATGACACCAGCTTGGAGATAATGCGCCATCAAACTCGCTGTAAAATGCATTGTTGTTCCACTTACTTTTTTACCAAAATGCTGTTTTGTACATTGAAGCACAAAAGTAACCGGTACGCCCGGAACGAAATAATATCTCCGTGTCATCCTGGAAATTCATTCCAAGTGGATGCGTCTTGCAAACTCACCGGCTACAATTCGTAAATTGCAATATGTGTTGTAAAATAATTAACTAAGAAGTTAATTAGTGAATTTTTGGTAATTCGTTGAATATGTGTTTCGATTTCGCATGCTACTAATGTCCGCCTCTTCAAATAACCCAGCTCAATAATAATAATTATGCTACCTGCCACAGGCGATTTTTAAAAATTCTGTCAAGCTTAATTTTGAACACCCGGTAGTATTCCATCGTAACATTTTCTCCCAGCATTGTTTTTAGCCGCAGTGATGCTACAACTGACAGACGCCTAGAGCGACCACAATACCCTACTCTAAAATTTTTTTAATTAAAAAAAAAGAAACAATTGACGGCGCATCCATTCTTTGGGGATGTTAGGTGAGGTTAATACGATTGGCATTATTTCTAATGATGGGTGCGTAATTGGTGCTGATAGGTTTTATATAATATGATGACTGTCATAACGATTATTGTGAGTATTATAACGATGCAAGTAATGGGAAAGAGACAGAGTTGTGACATGCACAAGTGCAGAGGGTTTATTAAAGAGCTTGACGACGCACATGCAGTGACCGGTTTCCTCTCTCGCTCCTGCCCCCCCCCCCCCTTTTTTTTTTTTTTTTTCTTCATTGAAAACTCGCCTTGCAAGCTCATGGGGCCTCCTATGTTTAACCTTGTATTGTCCAATGTATATTATACATGCTACGCCAGTTTTGATTCTTCATAAATTCTGATTTAAGCGCGGGAATCTTAATTCGTAGCCTATTGTCGCGTTTTTTGGTACGCTGGCGAGAGTTGTCAGTTGTGAGCGGTTCAGCGATCCAATGACTAAATAATTAATCACTGCACTAATTAAGCTATAAGTCAAATAATACTTTATGGCTTCTTTATGTACAGATGTACTCTCCATGGCCACAAATGAAGGTGAAAAAATTTTTCCAAGTTTTCTTGATATGCAACTGTGTTTCGGTATTGCATGGTTAAGGGGACACAAAATATAAGAAGGGGGGCGGGGGGGCACTAAATTAGTCCACAATGGTGAAGTATTCTTTCGAAACTCCTTGTTCAATCACTTGGCAGAAAACAGTTGATTAATAGCGCACGGAAATGGAGGGCAACCTACCCTAGCTTCCTTGAATTTCGCACCGGAACCTCAATGCCGGTATGTCAGTGGGACGTCACGGATTAAATACCTTTTTAGTATTCCAAATTACTTTTTCACGGTGATCTCAAGGACAGGCGGGCCTACCTTTCCTGAATTGCTCTATCTGCCCATACGGGTAGTATATATTTTCGAGTGAATCGTGCTCGCCCTCGCCCCACAACAGGCGCTCCCCTCACCAACCTCTCACCCATATGACCATAGGGGACTTATAATGGTCAATTATATTCTCTTACCAAGGCTTTCTTTTTTCCCAGCAATCAGTACCAAGAACCCCTGACACTCAGTCAAATGTTCGTTCAAACGAATGTTTGAATGAGTATCGCAGGTACTCTGATAAAAAGATGTTAGGTGGCAAAAAAATAATTCACTAATTGTTGAATTATTTCCCCCGTGACACTTTTTATCAGAGCAAAGACTGGGTCGATTATAATTGGTTTACGGAATTCTTTATCAAACATTTTACTGGCATCGACTGTTGTCGTAGGCATACTGGTAAATTTAAGTGCGAGCGTGCGACAAACGATTGTCGAGACCTGAGCGGAAAAGCTGAGATCATGCCAGAAAAATCTCAGTGCTGTTCTTGGGCTTGGAGACGGACTAGATTCACTGGTTTTCTTCATTTGATTATATTAAGCTTTCGACGCGCTTAGCAGGAGCAATTGGTCTTTTGCGGCTTTCACATTTCATTGTTTCGGGAGTTCAGAGGGTTATGATTTAGTAGCAGTTTCACTCGTCAGTAATTTGGGAGACACGCTTTAAGTGAACTTTGTTTTGTGTAATGCTTCTTGTTAATTACGTACAAAAGGAATCAAAGAATGACTACAGCATAACGTGTTTCGAGATTGGGCGCTGAAACTTCGCCATAGCTTTAGACGAGCTCAGTTTATTTGTTCCAAAGCACAATTTCCTTTTCTTTTTCTCTCTCTCTCTCTTTCTTGTTATCCGCAGTTAACGGTCTTAGAAAACGGACGCTTGTTCGAGGAATACTGAAACAAAAAAGGATTGGGTATCGCTTGTCTTTCTTTCTTCCTTTCTTTCTTTCTTTCTTTCTTTCTTTCTTTCTTTATTATGTTTTTTAGGTAGCTGTCAACTTCGTAAGTATAGTGTGAAGCCTTAGTTCTTGGACAGCGCGAACAAATAATCGATGACATCACATGTTTTATATATATGTATTGTTTGTTTTCTTTTAAGTGGCGAATTATATATGGCGCGTCACTGCTTACGACACGGGTAGACACGACCTGGCCCTCTGCAATTGTTTCTCCGGAAACGCAGGGGTTCTCTCTGACGTTTTTCTCCTCTGTTCACCCGTCGAGTGCTCAATGTACTCAGATTAGGGCTGCCCAGTCATAATGTCGGTGCGCATGTCAGGACCACGTGTTGTGTAGGACCACGTGACTTCCACCTCCAGTTTCCGTTACGTATCTAGCGACAGCCCGTGTGAAGTACGCGCGCACGCGCGTACTCCAGACCTCCGTGTAGAGCACTGCACGGGCCTGATTTTTCGGCCCGAGCCCGGCCCGGGCCCGCTTTACGAGGCCCGAGCCCAGCCCGGGCCCGTAATACAAAGCACGAGCCCGGCCCGGGCCCGGGCGTACATGACCGAGACCAGCCCGGGCCCGGCCCGGGCCCGTGGTTCCAAGCCCGGGCCCGACCCGGGCCCGTGTTACTGAGCCCGGGCCCGGCCCGGGCCCGGGCGTTCATTACTAAGCTTAGCTAGGGCCCGCGTGTGCATGACCAGGCCCGGCCTGTAAGAAAAAAAAATCTTTTTTTTTTTACTTACAGATTGTACCGTATCTGTCAGTCTCACCTTCTAGAGGTTTAATAAGCTGCAGTATATAAGCAATAAAAGGCCGAAATCTTTGTTTCTCCCACGGGAACATCAGTAATCCGGCCCATTGGCTGTGCTACTATTTTTCTGGTGGTGCGCATGCACTTACCTTGATTTGTACGATATGGTTCTATGATGTCATTTAGCATCCAAATATACAGGGCGTTTAATTTTAGCTGAACCAAATTTTTAAAGATTGCCTGTGGCAGATAGCGTAATTATAATCCTTTATCTAAACTACTCGATGAGGCGGCCATTACTTACACGAAATAAAAACGCCTAATTGAAGAATTAACATTATTACGCTAATTAACGTTTTAATTATTTATTTTATGGCACATCTTTCAATCTACGAATTATAGCCGCCGAGTTCACAAGGCATATCTACTTGGAATGAATTCTCAGGACTAAACCAGTTTCGAGATAATAATTTCAATGTGTCCGACGAAATCAATCAAATCAATTTATTGTCCAGTTTACATGCTGGACGGTCATTTTGGACTAAAAGCTACATATGTAGCTTGACATATGTACATATGTAGCTGGCCAGGCCATGTAATGCGTAGGATGGATAACCAGTAGACCATTAGGGTTACAGAATGGATACCTAGAGAAGGAAAGCGCAGTCGAGGTCGGCAGAAAACCAGATGGAGTGATGAAGTTAGGAAATTTGCAGGTGCAAGTTGGAATCAGCTAGCGCAAGACAGGGGCAAGTGGAGATCACAGGGAGCGGCCTTCGTCCTGCAGTGGACATAAATATAGGATGATGATGATGATGATGATGATGATGATGATGATGATGATGATGATGATGATGATGATGATGATGATGATGATGATGATGTAGCTTGACGTGACCCAAAAGACCAGGCAAGGCAATAGTACAGCAAAGCTGAGCAAACAGTGTGCACACGTGCACCATAATTCACATATATTTCCAGCTGTCGCTGGAATTCCTCATAGACGAAATAGCTATGAACAGAAAGCAAACGAATATCTGCGTCACGGCGAGTTAACAGAATTGGAAAAAGTTTTAACAGAATGCATTTTAAACAACACTACAATAACAATACTAGCTATACAAAACAACGCAACACCACCTATACAACATAGCATGAGCCTGAATTTTACAAGATTGACATTTGCTAAGAAAACGAAGCAGGATTTACATTATATACTCAGAACCATACACAAAGGCAGAATAATAATAACATCAGATGCACTACAAGCGACCAAAGTTTCAGCTGAGTTCTTTCTTGCTGAAATTACCGCCATTTTTGTACCTGTTCAAAGTGAATGGTAGGTAATGTATTAACGACTGATGCTTATAGAGTGTCCTGAAGTATGGAATTGACCATATCTCAGGATTTCTTGTGTTCACATTAATGCGACGACGCTCGAAGGATGCTAATTGTTTTGTGTAGTTCCAAGCTAATTCTGACATGGATGGCCTAATGGATGGTCAAAACGCCTAATTGAATATTTAACATAATTACGCGAATTAACTTTTTAATTATTTTACGGCACATCTTTCAATCTACGAATTATAGCCGCTGAGTTCGCAAGGCGTATCCACTTGGAAGGAATTCTCAGGACTGAACTGTTTCTATATATTAATTTTCAAAGTGTCCGACGAAATGCATGGGCGTTCCAGTTAACTTTTTGAGGAAAACGCTGTTTTATACATTGAAGCACAAAAGTAACTGGCCTTAGCGCTAAAATAATGCCATAGTATAGAAACTGGTAATAGTGCGATCGCAAAAGCGGTAACATGGAAATGGTTTCAGGAGTGGTTCTTTGTATAATTTATTTTTCCTTACACGGAAACAATGTTTGTTTTTGCGCAAAAGAAAAAAATTAGCGTAGCTTGCACTGGCGGCGCAATGCTAGAGAGACAGCGGAGATGATGGGCACCTAGCTAGTCCTGGCTTTTGGGCTAGGCTAAGCACTACCACGTTATCCGAATTTATTGATTATTGATCGATTATCGACTAGCTATTCATTGGCTATCAATTTCTTATCGATAGGCAATTAGTCCCCACCATTCTTAGCTCGACTTAACCAGGCTCAGCTTCGCTAGTTCACAGGTGTATGTGCTATTGCGCTTGGACCCTTTCTACACTGCTGCCAGGATCGGCCCACATTTTCGGATTCAGCGGACACATTAGGCCCGGCTGAAACAGCTCCGCTGTTAAAAATTAGAACTTCATCTGTTTTACTATTTTCTTTGATAAGATATAGTCATCTGATTAGATATACAGTCAAGAGAGCGGGGTGGATCTGAGAACAAACGGGGATAACCGATATTCTAGTTGACATCAAGCGGAAAAAATGGAGCTTGGCAGGCCATGTAATGCGTAGGATGGATAAGCGATGGATCATTAGAGCTACAGAATGGATACCAAGAGAAGGGAAGCGCAGTCCAGGACGGCGGAAAACTAGGTGGGGTGATGAAGTTAGGAAATTCGCAGGCACAAATTGGAATCAGCTAGCGCAAGACAGGGTTAATTGGAGATCGCAGGGAGAGGCCTTCGTCCTGCAGTGGACATAAATATAGGCTGATGATGATGATGACAGTCATCTTGCGCGTGTAACTTCAGCTTGGCACAGAATGCATTGAACCATGCAATGCATAACGGTCGCGTGTGTTCGAAGGCCTACTTAGGCCCTTCAATGAGTCTGGCCCGGGCCCGTGGCTTCAAGCCCGAGTCCGGCCCGGGCCTGCGGCCTCAAGCCCGAGCCCGGCCCGAGCCCGCCGACAAACGCTTCGGACGGCCCGGCCCGGCCCGCGGGCCGGGCCGGGCCCGTGCAGTGCTCTACCTCCGTGAGCTAGCCCATTTCGTCACATCCGAAGTCACGCTGCACTTGGCGCAGATATTGAACTGTGCCATCAAGCGGTGACGTAATTACTTAATTACTGCTGTCAAATTAATACAGTTGTGTAACCGTAATTACTCGATGGACAGCTATCGAATTTATTATTTATATCTTCTGCTGTTTTCCGTACAAAAAGGAAGCAAGATATTATTTTCTACTGTACTATTTTACAATGGCAGGACCAAATAACTTTTACATACTGAATATGTTTCCTATCGTACCTTCGATTTAGCGTGGCTTTAGCTGTTTTTGAAAGGCCCGACTCGCGAGTTCGTTTATATTTAACTTTTGTTGGTAACACTGCATATTAGTGTGCTTGATTAGAATTCCAAAACGCTCGACACACCATTCTTTCTAAAAAAAAATCTAACAGGCATACATATAAACTTCAACCAATGAAACCATCGCTTTTTTTAGTGTTCAGGTTCAGTTGTACCGGTCGCTATCTTTTTTATTTCTTTTGTCCGTGATAGTACATATAGATACTGTTTGTAATAATGGTCGAGCGTGGGTGAGCTCCAGTTTTTAACAACAAATCACTACAATCAGCAAAACTTTATAACATAATAGCGTGCGCAGATGATCAGAAGCACTAAGCCAATAATGGTGATGCTTTCTGCTGAGACGATGTTGCACCCGCCGCGGTGGCTCAGTCAGCTAGGGCGTTGCGCTGCTGAGAACGAGATCGCGGGATCGAATCCCGGCCGCGGCGGCCGTATTTCGGTGGAGGCGATCCAAATGCAAAAACGACCGTGTGCTTGCGTCGTAACGCCCGTTAAAGAACCCCAGGTGGTCAAAATTAATCCGGAGCCCTCCACTACGGCGTGCCTCATAATCAGAACTGGTTTTGGCACGTAAAATCCCAGAAAGAAGAGACGATGTTGCAAATATTGCCGCGTGTTCTTCGCTTGTGCTCTTTTTCTTCTCTTTGTTTGCATTTGCATGTTATTTATGTCGTCGCGCCTTTACTTATGAGCAGTGCATGCTTGTGGTATGAGATCGTTATTACGTGGCAAGTGTTCTAGCTTCTACCACGGCGGGTCCGTCTTGATCCACGGAGCGCATCTTCGAATTGTCGCAATCACCCCGCTTGAATTACCTCTATACTCGCAGAGAAGTTTTGCGGCTGCGCAGGCAAAACTATCGGGGTGGATCTACTGCAGCTTTAGTACAGCGCTAAGTGGTCTGGACCTGCTATAGATGTCGCCTTCAGTTTCAGAGACCGAGAGAGAGAGAGAGAGAGAGAGAGAGAGAAGTTTTCCCTGGCGACACGCCTAGCATGGTGCTCCAGATGGGTATAATGAGAAAGGAAATGATACGCCCGATGCAAGTCACAGATGTGCACGCAACATACACAAAACGCCCCACAACACGCAACGTAAACTGAACTAATTAAGGTACCTCTTTCATTGAGACAACTGAGTGTTTCTGCGGAAGGTTAAAAATGCCGTCCTTCACACGTCGCGCAGCGCTAGTGCGCGGGCCAAGTACGTGTCGCATCTCAAGGCATGATAGTCTTTAATGTTTAATTAATGTGGAAGTTAGAGCTCAAAAAATTAAATTCTGGGGGTTTACGTGCTAACACGGCGACCTAATTATGGGGCCCGCCGTAGTGGATTTCGCCCCATCGAAATCCGGCCGCCGCGGTCGAGATTTGCGCCAGCAACCCAACGTGCTTAGTAGCGCCATGCCTTAGCCGCTATAGGCGATCATGGTGGCCGACGTGAGGGCTTGTTTTTTTCTTTTTTTTCTTAGATAGATAGATAGATAGATAGATAGATAGATAGATAGATAGATAGATAGATAGATAGATAGATAGATAGATAGATAGATAGATAGATAGATAGATAGATAGATAGATAGATAGATAGATAGATAGATAGATAGATAGATAGATAGATAGATAGATAGATATATCGATAGATAGATAATGTGAAAAGGTTCCAAGAGCATTCCCCAAATAGCTCTGAATCAACTTGCCCAAATGAAAGTCATGCTCCAAGAGCAGTTTGAGTGGCCTATATATACAGGTAGGTATTTCCGTACGTCGCACTGCTCGAAGCAGTGGCGATCTGATGCGTTCAACTAAAATATGAAGTATTTTGTATTGGCGACATTTAGCGGAATATGATGTAGACATGCGCTGGACAAGGCCAAATAGCATGCGAGACTTGCCACATTGGGTCAGTTTTGTTTCCCGGTCTATAGTGCACCTGAAAAGATTTGGTCATAGCTTGGACGGTTTCGCATTCTAGTGATAAAATAAAACAAGAAATAAAAGAACACCATATCTTACAGAATATTCCTTTAATATCGCTTGTTCGGAGACAAGGTGAGTTAACATTTGAATGTGCCTTTTTTCCCGGCGGCACATTCCGGCGACGATGACTCCCTTATAGTATGCTGGAAATCACGACGCGATTTTTTTCAAAGAAAAGAGTTGGTTACATCGCTCATTTATTGTGACCAGGGACTAGAGGAAAGAGAGCGAAGAGTCGTGGCGCCATTTATTTCATGTGAACGCAATGCACAGTCCGAAAACAATCGCTAATTCAAGGTTAGGCGGGGCGGATGGCTGCCGCCGTACTACTCGAGACTCTTTTTCATGACCGCACACTTTAATCCAGCATCTTTTGATTTCGGCCAAAGACAAACGCGAACAATAGCGCATTATTTAACGCGACAGCGTTAAGGGCCCCGTGTCGCAGAAAATCCGGCCTCGGCGTGGATGTCGGCGTCCGTGGCGGAGAAAATCATCCCGAACCACCCCGACCGCGCAGGCCCTCCGCGTGGTGCAAGGTGTTAGTGAACAAAAATTGAATTTCTCACAGTGAAATCCGTCAGAAAAATGGTAAAGTGCGACTTAACCACACCCTACAGACATGGTGGCGTCAGACTGTTATTTGAATGTACGAGAAAACATCATTCTGTTACGAGGAAACTCAAACATAAACCCCTTTTGCCAGCATTCTACCATACCAACAGTGGCACGCTCGGGTAGGCTGCTTGCGAAAATCTTATTCAGATGGAGATCGCATCCTCGGCAGGTCAAATTGGGACTTGGCCTGCCTAATGCGTTTTGGACACGCGCGCGCGTCGGGGCAATAGCAAACAAGTAATACAATAATGAAAAAGGTCCTAGGGCCTTCACATTTTAATATAAAACGACTTATATTGCCCCTGGAAGAAGAGTCTTCCCTGCAATGCATTTCTGTTTAAAAGTGAAGCCGACTTTAAAGGTAAGCTTGGTCTTTGTAAGCTGGCTTTCCCACGTTCTCGATTGCAGTGAAGCCTACTCAAAGAAAAACGCGATGCGAACGGGTCCCGATAACGCTATCGCGTTGCACTCTTAAAGGTGAAGCTTAAGAGTCCTCCAATTTTTTATTATTTTTGCAGCAAATGCTAAAGGCAATCACATGAAATTGCATTTTGTAGCTATTACTTCGATATACGGCAATCAAACGCGGCGCTTTATCCATTAGAGGCCCTCACATGTGCGCTTCGGCTCTGCAGCTATGGCTACATAGACTTAAGTCCCTAAATTTTTGCATTTTTGCATGTTTATTTCTTCAAACGCTGTTTGGCCTTTACGAATCTCCCGAGACTGAAGATTTACTTAGGGTAAATAAATAAATTTAGGCCATCTAATGAAAATTCTCAGTACGCATGAGTAAAGATAGTAAGTTGAAAGCGATCCCCTCAAGGCCAGCAAGAATTTCCAAACGCAAGCCTTAATTAGCCGATGCTGGAGTCTTCAGTCTGTTCAAGCTTGCGAAAGTTAACATGAAGACTGTTATAAACTTCAAGAAGGCTCTCCGCCAGCCGCAACGGTGTCCGCACTCAACAAAACGTTTACTGCAGCTTTGGTAATTACTTCGGGAACTTACCACACCTCGGCTCTTTACGGCCCTCACTAGCACACACATAAGGTGTACCCGCTTCCTTCTAAGTTGCTTTAGTGCCACCCGCTGTACGTTCTCTGAACTGTCACTGCCATTGAAGCGACCAAACAGCGAACGCGCACAAATAAATTATGGCTATGCTTTCCTGACTTTGTGTACGTCTTTCGTGCTAAATATTCAAGCGCACGTTGGCGGTCGCTCGTGCTAGCGCTTATAAATCCCGTTTAATTACATCTCTCACACGTGCCCAATCAATATTTCGCTTACGTCGAATCACCTATAATTTTATTTCACTGGTGCTTTAGACAACGCGTCGTTCAGGATGGTACTGAAATTTATTATCTGCGCAGCGTCACAGAACACCCAGATAAACTACACGTTCTGTTTTCCGCGGAGATTCCTCGGCTCAACAATAAGAGCGAGGGGGACGTCGTGTTCTATTTTATGCAAATTGTGCTGGGCGCCTCGCGAACAGGTTATTCCGACAAATAGTTGCTCTCGTAGTGCGTGCCAAGTAAAGATACCGAGTGGGCTCGCTGCGTTTGTACACCAAAGCGAAACACTAAATCCTCTTAGATTGGTAAATTATTCTTCGAAATTTGGTAAGACAGCTCAATGGAATATTTAAATTTAGAGCCTCTGCCGAAACCCGTTGTGTAAGCTTTAAATATCCTCACCTCCCTGGTCCGTCCTCTTCGCGGTTAAGCCAGTATGTCACTGTTAAGAAAAAAAAATGAAAATGAAGAGTAAAAAAAAAAAAAAAAACACAATGTACTTGGTAGCGTAGTGGCCCTTCGGTCTGCTAAGACAAGCTATCGGCATCCTTTGTGGAAGCAGTGGCGCTGTGAAATTCATCGTGAGATCGGTGTGTTGGTCCTTCCGTACGTTTCTAGTTGTTTATAAAGAGGAGGGGTAGGGTCACTGGGGGTCACTGGGGGCCCGGGCACCCCCATAAAACCTCCGCCCGTAATGGCTTATTGTTGATGGCTGCTAAGATAACTATGAATGTCTGTGACCGGACAGGACGATGTAAGAATCTCTGCAAGTCGATTTAAAAAGTTCGACTAAAAATAATGGGAAAGTAAGAATAATAATCATGGTATAATGACTCGAACGAGCATTTAAACTGAAGCGATGCGAGCGTTAGGTGATAAAGTAAAAATCATCATTGAGATAACGATGAGAATATTAGGATAGTCGGCTCTGATGCAGCCTTACCATGCCGCTCCTCAGCAGTTTATAAACAACAAATAATAACAAAAGGCATTTAAACGTAAGCAGTGCAGTATGCTAATACTGGGTATGCATGCCACCGGTGTGGACCACGAGGACTAAAAAAAAACTGAAATAATCAAGAAAAAAAAAAGCAATTCACGTTTTGAGAATACCGTACTGCATCGGCGTTAGACTACCAAGATCCACTACAACTGTCGACTTGCTCTGTTTGTTTAATACTTCCAGCGCCTACGTCATCCTTATTTTTTATTTTTATTTTATTTTTTTCGTGCTACGCGGAAAATGCACGGAGCGTACTTTCGAGGCGAAGCGTCACGCATCTACGATCCGCTCGTGCACTTTGCGCGCACTTGCTCCCCGATGCTTCCCCGCTCTCTCTCTCTCTCTCTCTCTCTTTCTCTTTTTTTGCCTCCTTTTATTCCCGCCCCATGCATGTTCTCTTTCAGCCGTCGAGCCACACGGCCGGCCGGCCGTACGCGTTACACCGGAGGGTGTTCGGTCCCGCAGTGATGTAAAAACCGGCGCGGATGCCTGCAAATGAGCGGCCCGCACCGAGGGACGTAATTCAGTTTAGGCTTGTTTGCTTATTCAATTACGCTAACTGCCTTCGCTCCTTCCTCTTCGCCACATCCCCACTTTTTCTCCCCGTAATTTGTGATTACCGCCTTCTAAGCGCGGGTTGCCCTTTGCTGGTGGTCCTCCCGGGTTTTATCTCCGCCCGCTTTACCATCGAAAAGTGTCCCCTCAATCGGAACGATCATTCACGGCCCGGTCCTAATGCACAGCCACCAGCATTCGCGCTCTCTTTTATACATCTCACCCCCTCTCCCTCCCCCCCCCCCGCCCCGCTATTTCAATTTTCCTTTCACCCTACTTTCTTTCTCGATACTTTATGGGCATCTATTTTTGTTCTTTTGCCGGCTTAAACACTCTGAGCGTCAAATTCACCGCTACCAGTTGCGCCTCCTCTCTTTGAGACAAGAAGCAAAAAAAAAAAAAAAAAAAGACGAGAGAGAATTGCAATGACGTGGTCTCTCGATCATCGCCGTCAGGACTCGAGTGTTGAGCATATTGACATTTGCAGTTAGTGTGACGCCCGAACAAGAAGACACCGCTCGTTGACAGGTGGTGGAGCCCGAAGGGCCGAGAACTCTATTTCTCCGCCGAAGCGAGACGGCGGGAGAAACGCGAGAAAAAAGAAATAGAGAGAGGGGAAAGAAAAAAGAAACGGACGCTCATTTGTTGGGTAAACGCCGATGTTGACCTTGTTTTCTTTGACGCACGAAAAAAAAAAAAGCGCAAGAAATGTAGAAGGTCTGGGGTCGGTATTTCCATCACCGCTGAATACAAGGACGGACAACATTCTCTCGTGGAAGCAAGAGCTACCGCTAGACAAACTCCCCCTCGTTGTTCTTTTCTGACTGAGCGTTGAATAACTCTTTGTGCGCCGGCAGTGCTGGCTCCGCTGAGCGCACTGTTTGGCCTTTGGGGCAATGCTCACAAGAGCGGCAGACTTGATCTAATTAAGGAGCGGCGGGGAGGGGAAGCTGCCCGGAGAGCGGTGCCCTCTCGTCGTTGGGCCCGGGGCTAACAAGGTGGCGGGCAACTCGGCACGTCACTGCGGCTTCGTCCCCCCGGCGCACGCGGCGGAACGAGCCGCGGAGAGAAGATTATGTTGCTGTCGTCCAGTGCCGAGTCGTTGATGCTGAGACGACGACGACGTCGGGGCCGCGCGCGCTAACCGGATCAAGGCCCCGCCGATTACGCTTGCGGTCTCGTCGTCTAGCCGAGATGGGCCCGTCGTCGCGAGTGTGCCCCCTTGCGGATCCCGTCAAGGGGTCGGGACCCGTCTCGCAGTGACAACTCGTCTCGTTACGCCCTGGCTGGCACCCGCCTCCTTCGGTTTGCTGCCTGTCTCTCACCCTCAGTGGAGAAGAGGGCACTCGGGAGAAAGTGACATTCTACCCTGCTGTTTGCTCACGTTACTTGTTTCGAAATCGCGCCGAGCCAGGCAGTAGTTGTTATTGTACAGTCGTCTCGCTTCGTACCCTTTCACTCAGCGTGCGCACGATCGCAAGTACTACCTAATTCCAAGGTACCTTTTGTGCGTGAGTGTGTATGTTTCTGTGAGTTTGTGATGAGCATCACGGGAGAGGAAGATAATTGCTCGTGGCGTATGCAGCTCTACCGACGTAAGGAGCGAGCTTGTGATCGTTAAGATGCGCTCAACAGCAGTGAATGTGCCGCAGTGCTGAATGTGTCAGTGCAAACATTCTGAGACATTTCCTACAGTTTGACGATTGCGAGCTTAGTTTAACAGATACACTTTGTGCAACTTGATTCAAGCATAGATGGAAGCTAAGCGATGTAGCGTCTTAGGCACGATCGCTGTTTTGCAATTTCATAGCGTGCTTTCTGAGAATCGCCAGAGAACTCTGTTTGGCTGCACAGATGCCACTTCGAAGATCCCTAATGCCAACAGTCCAACAGGTGCGTCTCCGAAAGAGTGAACGGAAAGGGCAGAGCAGGCATGCACTTAAATATCGTATTAAAGTTTGTAATGCTGCATCGCTAGCTACAAGATCGGTAAAATAATAATAATAATAATAATAATAATAATAATAATAATAATAATAATAATAATAATAATAATAATAATAATAATAATAATAATAATAATAATAATAAGCGGAAGTGGTAACCTATTCGCGGAAAACACACCTCATGCATCTCAGTGTCCTGGTCCATTTCCCCCCCCCCGTTTGTCAAGTGCGGCATCTGTCACGATTTTTCATCGCTGTGTCTTGTATATGCTTTTCATTCTGCTTAGTTACCCCAACCCGCTCTCCCTAGCACGATGTTGCCGTTACCGCGTTAAACAGACGCTCACGCAACATAAAGCCGTTTCTCGCCTGTTTTGTCGAGCGTGGCGAGTTCGTATATGCCCGTCTGCAGCACGTATACTTAAATCTGCTTTTTTTTTTTCCGACAGCCAAGACCGCGGTTGGGTGGTGCGATTTGTTTTACTAATTAACCACAGTCTCATTCCCTACTGGGATGCGTGATTACAAACTACCAGGTAGACGCTCGGAATGAAGAACCATATATAAACAGCCCTCTTTGAAAATGGCCGCCAACTGTCCCTGTATGCGGTGCACCACCCCGACAACTACCGTGTCTGGCCACCTGGCCACACACCCACGGTAATAGCACTTTGCCGCTAGCATAGTTGTTGTGCGGGAAAGCTCTACGGTAAACGCGAATTTTTTGTATTGGATGAAATCCTCAATCACCATTTTTTTTTTTTTTGTTCCGTCATAAAATGCGGCTGGCAAGCCTCTGGTACCCGTCGAATAACACTGTAGCCACCAAGGTTGTCCCTGGCTTTTCATGTGTACGTATATGTTGTAGGACCTGTTAAATCAAAATTCAACTCCCTACGCAAACCAATAGCGCTAATCACATCAAGGAAACTTACACTACCTAAAAAAAATATGGCTATGTTTGGTCTCTAATTTTCTCAGAGGTAATTGCGCTATCGACCATGCTGGTTGTTCATGAACTGTGCGCGAAGCGTCCTTCTTCACACGGCGTAAGGTGTCGCTGTTGATTTGCGAATATACATGTGGTATAAAAAGCTGTTTTTTGCACCACGCTCACGACTTCATATTGCTTCCTGCATTCCAGCTAGGGGAGCTTTCAACCGTATGGTGCACACCTAATAATATTTCTTTAATGGGAATGTAAAACAATTGCGATAGCGCACAGGGCACTAAGAAGCCGTCACTGCGGATTCTGTATTCGTGGTAGCTGTACTGTACCTCGTGTTCAAGCTCAAATGTAACACGCAGACGTAGATCAGTGCATCTATTTGCTTTGTTTTCATCTCATAGATGCTAAAAGACAATTACTTTAATGGCACATCCGCACTTTTGCGTTTACTGACTTGGTGCACCGTTCCGCACCATCTTCAATAATTGTCCGATTTTGTTCAATACTTGGTTTCGGTTTTACATCCTACATGGAGCGCCAAAGACAGGACAATGCAAGGCAGAACCTTTCCTGTCTTCTGCGCCGCTTGTATATTTGGGGGTATGCGAAACACGGAAAGTAGGCTTTCCCACATGATTAGGTCGCCCTACACAGGGTTGCCGTCTTCGCGCTCTGCAGTGTGCACCGTTGAGCCGAGGGTAGATTCGCAAACAGCGTGGATGTAGCAAGGAAGACATGGTTGACCAGGATAGTGGCACCAACGTGTGCGCTCCTACTTTATTCCCACATCTAACCATGTGTGGGTCAAAACAAGACGTGTGAGGAAGAGCACTTGCACAATTTCGCGTATAACGGTGAGCGATTAGAGTTCTCTCATAGTGTGCATCGAGATGTAGCTTAGCTCTGTCGCAGTGACCTACCGCACAGCGTAGCAGTTTTGTCAACTCGGCATTTCCGTTCTCTGTGTATGTGTGCAGCGAGCATCCCTAAGTGCGCCGGCTGCGAAAAACCCATCCTGGACCGGTTCATCCTCAAGGTGCTGGAGCGGTCGTGGCATGCGCGCTGCCTCAAGTGCGCCGACTGCCAGGCGCAGCTGGCCAACAAGTGCTTCGCCCGCAACGGGCACGTCTACTGCAAGGACGACTTCTTCAAGTACGTCTTTGTTATCGCGGGTGTACCATGCCGGGTCTGTCAGCGTGCAGCGTAAAGAAAGGCCCATTCGATGCAGCCATGTTACGCTTATTCTTTGATGAAAACGAAAGAGGAAGAAAATTACTCTGCACTGCATTGCATATGTTTTAGACTGATTACTGGAACGGCGTCTGCATTGCCGCTGATCTTGCTCGAAACCGGCACTTGCACCTTTTTTTTTTTTTTTTTTCAAAACCCATGCAAGAGGAGGGTTACAAAAAGCTTGCAGTTCAATGGACTACTTACGTAGCCACCGAGCACAGACCAAAACTTGAACCGATCTTATCGTCCATGCGATTACGACTTCATTTTGGTGAACTACAACACTTTGATAACTACTGGCCCTAAAAACCGTAGAGAACCTTCATGTACGTATGCGCTGCAGCATGCGAGCTACCTCATCCGGGTGATGTGAACAAATTGTATGGCCCAAGTTCTGCTCATAGACATTCCACAGACTGTAAATTTATGCAAGGCCTTAAGTCTACGTGCTCTCCATAAATATTTTAGGGAGCGAAGGCCTCACGCTTTTAACAGGTTACGTATAATCAAACAGAAAAAAAATATACAGATGTAAGTCAGCCTGTAAGATGGTATAGAAAGTCTACAGACTGCCTAAATGTATTTTTATAAAACCACATCACGGACACGGCCATTCCGTACGATTAGCTTTTTGATTTTCGACATTGAAAGTCATCGCAAGAGGCTCTAACTCGGCAAAATTTGACTGAACAGCGACTCCTCCATTGTCGCCACGAGAGCGACAGACGAACATGCGCAATAAAAAGAGAGAACTCGAGAACTGCACTGTATACACATTGTTTTATTTCACAATGGGCTTCTCCACATTATGTTTCTTTTTTCCATTCCGTCCCACGCTACGATGGCGCGCGCAAGGTGATAACGCTTGTCGCCTTTTTTTTTTTTTTCTCCCACTCCTTCTCCTCCTTCTTTCCCAATAGAACGGCCACAGTTCGAATACTCGAAGGGAGGGGTGGGGTCTCTGCCTCGCGAGCCTTCTCCCCTGCTGCTGAATCCCCAGGATCCAGCATGCATTAAAATGATTACTCTTCCGTTTTTCTCGGCGTCGCCCTTTCTGTCTTCCTTTCGTCTTTCGTTTTTTTTTTTTTTTTTCGTTTTTTTCGGTATCCTTCTGTCTGCGTTTTTCAATTGTTTATCTTTGTCTCACGTCTAGGCTCTGCAAATGTTAGAGAAACAACCATGCAGTCACATGTTCGCAGCTGCAAGGGCCGCAACGGAAGCAAGCCTTACGAAGGCGCACGAACTACAAGAAGTAAATAAGCTAGAGCAAAAACAGAATAAGAAAGCTATGCTCAGATAGTCTGAAAGGGCAAGGAAGGGGGGCGGGAGGTATTATTTATAGAGGCTATTTCTTTTCTTCTCAGCGAGCTGCAGAAGGAGCCTTTTTTGTTCTGTATAACTCGGTTTCCGCTCCGTCAAAAAGGCGGCGCCGTTGTTTCGTTTTCATTTCTTTATCGCTCACTTTCTTTTTTTTCCTACCGTTTCGCGTAAGCCTACGTGGGCGTCTCGCACTGCGTTCTTCCGTGCACTGCGTCTTCCTTTGTCTTACGAGTCGCAGCTCTGCACCAAAGTGAGCGTCTGCTTGTCGGAGACGCTGCAGAAGCGTCAGTTTACGACCCACGAGGTACGACGGAGAATTTGAGCCGTCACTGCTTTCTTACCTTTGTTTAATTCTTTGCAACTGCACTGGCATTTGCGAAGAAACTGAACATTTTTCGTAGCACCTCGACTTTCCTTCCTATATTTTACTAAAATCAATATATTTCTCCTTATATATTTATTTTCTTCTTTTTTCGATTCACTCAGTTCGTTTCGCTCGAAACTGGCGGCTGTGTACGGATGTATTCAAGCAACTTACTTTTCAGTCGTCATAAGGTAGGACGATGTCACGACGAAGGACGTGTCGCAGGGAGTTCCTCATTCATTAAAGTTTCTTGCTTGGAGTGTTTGTAGCGGTATACACGGTAAAAAGTGGCGCGAAAGGAATATAGGGCACAAGAAGGCAATGCACCAGCCCTTCCTGTTCTTTTCTCTTTATGGCATCTCTGCCTTTCGCTTTAGCATGCGTCCTGTGGCGCCTGTGTGACATTATGATACGTCAAATAAAGCGAAACGTTCTCTTTCATAATTTCCTTTTTGAAGCAATTCAAATCATGCTGCGTAAGATGCCCAGTAACTTGCATGTACGGAAATAAGAGTGCCCATTTGGATTAGTCAGTACATTCGAAGGTGCCAGTTCATGTCTTAACTGTTCACAAAAGTTGTCGGAAGTGACCTGCAGCAATTTCTTTTTAAGCGAAGCTTTATAGTCTCACAAGTTTTGGCAGTGGTTGTGGTGGTGGTGGAGGTTGTGTAACGCTGAAAGGTGGACCGATCCTGGCGGTAGTGCAGAAAGGATCCAAGCTCAATGACACATACCAGAAAGAAACATACGAGAAAGAAACATACCAGAAAGAAACATACCAGAAAGGACATACCAGAAAGAAAGAGAGAAAGGAAGAGAGACAGAGTGAGAAAGAAAGAGAGAAAGAGAGGTAGAAAAAAGCGAGAAAGAGAAACAAAGTGAGAGAGAGAGAGAAAGAGGGAGACCGTGACATGTCGTGAACCTTACGTTACCCTGACGAAGGTCAGATACACGCACGACAAGCTTCGCTTACCCCCATTTTCTCGACAGGGGAAAGACTGGTGATTTTTTTTTTTCTTATATGAGTGTTCAGCAACCAACCACAGGTGAGGGCAGCGACATTCGTCAGGCCGTTAACGCCTTCAGAACTCAGCTCATCTTGAAGCGTGAAGAAAATAATATACCGTAACGAAAGAAAAAATAAACGTTGCCGTCGGAATGCATTGCGCCCGCATAAATCGCAGCACATACTCACAACGTTTGCTTTCTTCTTTATTATTTATTCGTTCTCTTGGCTTCTGGAGTGGAACGGGCTCCAAGAAGACCGACCAGCAGGCCCTTTTTTTTTTTTTTTTTTTGTCGTTATTTTCAGTTATACGATGTCCTCGCGTAGTACGGCAACATTTCTGGATAAACGCTGAGCAAAAGCGTTTCGATGTGCTCAGAGCATTGTGCCTTCGCCCTATGGAATCGCGCTAATGCGTGCCTATAGGCACGTGGCTTTCTGGCACTTCCCTCTTCCAGCCTGGTAGTGTTGAGGCGGCGGATGGTGGTGGGTCGAAGCCGGGGGCTGCGCGGAGATTAGAACGATGATGTGCCGCGCTAATCCGCAGAACGGATCAGCGACGCCTCGCGCATCCGCTATAAATAACCGCGCGAACAGCGCCGCCTCCGAACAAAGTCGCGTGCATGCAAGTGCCAGGGATGGGATGCGCATACTACATATACGGACTCCCGCGAAAGGAGGCAGAAAAAGCAAAAGAGAAAACGAAAGCGGGAGAAGATAGAGGGGGAGGCCTTGAACGAGGCGGTCACGCGCCCAACGGAGCGTGGCGCTTGCGTCGCCATCTGCCGCGTCGAAACGCTGGCTCCAGAGCGACGCTGCGGTTTGGGCGCGGGGGCGGCCGAGTCGGCGAACACTGCGGGACCGCCGCCCGGCTTCCCTCCGTCCGGCCGTTTCGCCGAGCAGCGCGCACCCTCCCATTTTTCTGTTTATGGGGCTGGCGCGTTTACACGTCTGGCTTCCTGCTCTGCGTGAGCGCGCGCGCGTGCGGGTTCTTGCGCAGGGACCGCTTTGACGCGTCCCAGCGCCACGCGTCAGCGGGCCGTCTCGCGTCCCGTCGCGATGGTCCATCCGACAGCTGCGCGTGCCCGTTCGATCTGGCGAGAACCTGCGCTCGCCTGCGCCATGCTCGACACCGCCCGAGTAAGGCGTGCGTGGTTAACCGAGTGTCTGACGGCACTCGTTTGGTTCGTACCGCGAGGCTCTCCGTTTACGCAGCGACCAAATGTGACGCATTTCTTCTTGTTTTGCTTGCCCGGCACCGACGTCCCTTTTGTGCTGCACGATTTCCGAGCTGTAGACAGGTGACAGAAATGTGCTCCTTGTGGCTACCGACTATAGCAGATAGGCTTTGGGATCCATTTTGAGAAGCGCAGTAGCGCTGCCATTGCGCGGCGTGAAATGGAGGAGCCGACGCCGAACTACGTTAACACGTTCCATGTCGCTTGACGCGGAGTACATTTGGCGTGGCTACACGGGAAATGGTGAACGCACACACGCTTGCACAAGGTGGAGGAATATCATGTGTCGCCATTCGCAGTTGTCTATCGGTCCCTCGTTTTCAGAAAGTCTGTGCCTAAAGGGTACATGTACCCGCTATCGTTTTTGTCGACTGCTGTGAGAATTGAGGACCAATGTAAGTGAGGGCAGGGTTTGAGCGAACGTCTCGTTATCTGGATAAGATGAATTGTTGAGACGACCTTTCAGTGTCACTAATTTTCCATTTGTTCTCCGTTAAAAATCTTTTTATTCATTTCGTGCCTGTAGGAAAGTGCGAAGTTAATCCGTTGTGGTGTGTGTAATACGGTCCAGAATGTTTTAACAATATGCCGCAAGCAGAAGGCCTGCATAAATTTACCATTAATTAGCGGGCTATGCACAGCACGACTTTAGCCATGGAAGCCGCTCTGAACAGGTTACTGGTGAGAAAGGTAGCAAGTCGCTTGTGAAACCAGCATCTTTTCCCCACGTGTCTCAGCAGCCATCACTTTGCGCAATAGTGGTATTTGTGGTATTTTGCCAAACGTTCGTTCACGTGTAGCATTATTGCCCATATGTTCCACTAACGACGCCGATATGGTCTTGGAGTTCAAAACACGGATGAAGTGAAGACGTAGCTAAAGCACCATAATTGCAAGCACGCATACCACGTATATAGCCAAAGCTTCGCTGCAGTTCAAAGAGAACCCGCGTGTGGTACCCATACCAGATGTTACAGATTGTGATAGCACGCTGTTGGAGATAACGGTGGACCTGCACGCAGGCGATACGGCACCAAGTGCGCTGGCTGTGAGCTGGGCATCCCGCCGACGCAAGTGGTGCGCCGAGCGCAGGACAACGTGTACCACTTGCACTGTTTCGCCTGCATCCTGTGCAAGCGGCAGCTGAACACGGGCGACGAGTTCTACCTCATGGAGGACAACAAACTGGTCTGCAAGGCCGACTACGAAGCGGCCAAGGCGCGCGAGGGCTCCAGCAAGCGGCCGCGCACCACCATCACGGCCAAGCAGCTGGAGACGCTCAAGAGCGCCTACAACAACAGCCCCAAGCCAGCGCGTCACGTGCGCGAACAGTTGTCGCAGGACACTGGGCTCGACATGCGCGTCGTACAGGTCTGGTTCCAGAACCGGCGCGCAAAGGAGAAGCGCCTCAAGAAGGACGCCGGCAAGACCCGCTGGGGAGACTTCTTCCGCTCCTCGTCCGGCGCCACCATCAAGCGAGACGTCAAAGACCACCCAGGTATGCACAGCCTGGTCTGATACCCCTTCTGACACAGTGTTGATTGGTTGATCGATCTATCAATTTATTGATCGATCGATCTATGATTGATTGATTGATTGATTGATTGATTGATTGATTGATTGATTGATTGATTGATTGATTGATTGATTGATTGATTGATTGATTGATGCTCAAATATGAGCATAAGAAACAGACAGAAATAGTGGGAGCACAGCTGGCAGTATACCACTGGCATATTTGCTGGTAGTACTGCCAGCGTGTATACTGTATGTAAGTATTTTGTATGCGCGCATGTCAAGTTTACATGTTTCTTGCGCTGTTTAGTCTTCAGAATGTCGCGCCAACTTGCGCAACGGGTCATTCCACGCCAAATCAACCAGTGTGTTTTCGAACATCACAGCTATAGGTGAAAAAAAAATTCTACATATTTTTTTAAGTTCTAAACTCGTTCTCCACGTTTATGTTTCTTGCAAAAAAATTTTCTAGCATTTTGGCGACACTTTATTTTTCCTGCCCAGCTGAACAGGAAAAACAGTAACGAAAATATAAAATAGTCGATTTTCTAGATTGTCTTTCGTTCCGAGCAAGAAATTCAAACTTTGCAATTTTGCTCGCTTTTGCGGTGCCAAAATCACGCGAAGTAGTCAATTATTTCACAAATTGGCTATTTTGGCAGTCACATCACTTCTTGCCACACACACCATCTGAATGTCTGGATCACGCACTATGCCTTTGAAAAAAAAATTGATTGGTGCCTTCTAGCTCAGCTGGGCAAGAACAATGAATATTCGCCAAAATGCTAGACAATTTTTCACAAGAAATATCAACGTGAAAAACAAGTTTCTAACTTCAACAAACATGTAGAAATTGTTTCAACTATACCTGTGACGATCGAAAAAACGTTAGTTAATTTGGCGTGGAATGACACCAAATTGAAGTTGAAATTGAAATAGTAAATGGCGTTTCAGACACGCACGTACCGACAATGCAGTGACGTTGGTGGACGCTTAGGTGCTACCACCTGCTCAGCTACATGGAAAGCTCGGGCGAAAAATTCAAGCTTCTTTCATCCAAATAATATTAAGCAAGAGAAAACAATGAATAGCCTTATGCAAATAAATCAGTTGGCAATATCGTCTAAAAGTGTCGTATCACTTCATGAACCGACGCCACGCTCTGGAGCGTTAAAGAACCACACTTGATCAGCTTATACCGGCGTTCTTTTAGAACCTTGTTCCTAAAACACTATAATAGCCAACATTTTCGCCGGTGGGAAAACGTTGACTATTATTAGTCGAGAAAATCAAGTCCAAAATCAAGTCCGAGCTTCGCGGCTACGTAGCCTTGAAACGGTGCTTGCTGCTTAGCAGCGCCAACACAGTAAAGATGCTGAAAAGTTCTCTGCGCGTAACTAACTGTGAACTGTTAACGAAATCGCGCCCACGATTTTTTTTTATTGCCAACTCTAAGTTGTGCATACGCCCGGGGGCTGCGGTCTCCTTGGCTCATGGCGTCCCTGGCGCTCGCGCTCTGTTTTCTTCCCCCGTGCTGGTTGCCGCACCAGAGGACTCTGAGCCGTTCGGGCTGACCGGCAGCGACCCTGAGGGCTCCCCGGGCCAGCAGTCGGGCCACAGCGGCGCCTCGTCCTACTTCCCGGCCAGCCCCGGCGGTCAGCTGGGGCCCCACTTCGGCCTTCCCAGCGACCAGTTCCCGGGTCGCGGAGACGACACCTACGGCGAGTTCCCGCCCAGCCCGGCCTCGTGGCTCGAGGACATGGACAGCACGCCTTCGTCGGCGAACTTCTGAGCCCCGCACGACCGTGTAGCGGGGCCCCAAGCGCGCGCGATCGGCGCGGTTGACACTCTCGCTCGGTTTCGTCGTTCCGCGGCTGCCGGTCGCGCGGCAGCCGCGAGGTCGCGGCGCCGGCGCGGGCTTCTACGCTCCGTGTCCGCTGAAGCTGCGCCGAAGGCGAGGGTAGGAAGGAGCGTGCGGCCCTGAACACTGTCAACTGCTGACGCTGCGAGAGTGCCATCCCGACGACGTGAAAGTGGGCAGGATGCAGTAAATCTTACTCTGAAAACTCTCAAGGTAGCACGCGCAAATTTCAATCAGAGCTTAACTGTCCGCAGCCAAGGTCACTGTATGCGACTCTGGCGCGGCCCCGTTGTAAAGTATTTGTGCGTGTTACAGCAGAAGTTTGCGTGCTGAATACCTGGCGAAGGACACACTCAGGTATCGAGAGGTGAACACGTAGGATGGACTGGCCCTCTGACTAGGGCCCGTTTAATAGAATTCTTTTTCGTTAACAAGACCCCAAACAAGACGAACAGATAGAATGTTTGTTACATTCCATGACACTGTTTTCTTTTTCTCATCTCTCATTTTCCCATGGAGATCGCTGCCTTCTCTCGCACAGCTATGCGAACAGGCAAAAAGAAAGAATCTCACCATGTATAAAATTTGACTCAGTTTAAAGTGCATGTTGTACGTAAGCACCGGCCAACCGACTTGAGTGCACGAAGAGACAGACACGACCGGGCAACTACAACACTCGATTGCGTTGTACGGTGTTTCTGTAGCACGTTTGCTGCACTTGGCGATCCGCATATTCTTATCTTGAACGTGTCAGATGAACTCGAAAAAGGTTTCAATGTCACAACAGGGAAGGGTGGGGGGGGGGGGGGGGGGGGATTTTGTAAGTCCATTTTGTCTGCTGCTGAAGTTCTGATTGGATGGGCTGGGGTACGCGTCAGAAAGAGACAGGCACCCCCAGCCAATCAGCAATTCAGAATAACCCCCCCCCCCCCCCCCCGGGTTCTATTGAGATGAACATTTCACGGCACCTTGGAAATAACCGGATGGTTTAAGACCACAGGCTTCCATTGTTGCCTTCAGTGCAGCTCATTTCTAATTTATTTGGAAAACTAACAAAAAATTAGGAGCGAGCCGTTTTCTCACGCCAGTAGAAACAACAGCAGCGCTTTGCGAATGCTTTTTTTTTTATGGTAGCATGAGCGAATGAAAACAAATCTTGCGGGTTGGCATCTCTTGGATTGTCACAAAAGCAAGAGGTTTGATAAGGAATGCCAGACTAAGCAAGTTCGGTCGATTACCTGCGCACTTAATCTTTAAATGCTAGCTCTGCGGTTTTCAATTCAATTTAGTTCTATAAAAGATTACTGATGCCGTGGGCTGATGTTACCTCCTGCGCTCTCGACTCCACAAACCAGTGTTGCGGCTTTGGAAGAGTCAACCTGGTTATTTCTTGGAATCTTGAAATACAGAAATTGTCCTCAACTTTTTTAAGTATTAGCTTCTTCCAGTGTAACAGACAAGAAATGTCATTTGTAAGTTTTGATTGTATGCCTCAGAAGAAAATTTCTGAGTAAATCTGAATAGTAATTAAACACCATAAAAAGCCCTCAGAGGTATCGTCAACTACTCGGACGCACCTGTAGCTCCCTACACGAACTGAAGGGGAGAAAACGGAGCGCACTTTTCTAAAACATAATGTACACATGTTCAGCGTCTTGAAAGAGGGAAAATCTAGGGCTTGCTGTGATATCACATTTTCTTTTATGTAATTTTTTTCCTAGTCATTTCGTTGTCGCAGTCATCTAGTCGTTTACATTACGGGTCTTTTACAAGCAACAGTCTACGTCAACGTCAGACAAACGCACGTTTTTTCACTGAACGCGCAAAATAAAAAAAAAACTAGGTCATGCCGCTTGACCGGAAATGGCAAATCTCGAGCTACTGTAACGACTTAGCCAGGCACCAATGACGTGGTAGTGCAAGTCTGTCCCTTTAAGACGCATATGAACCTACCCTACATTACGCGGCTCTTATCTAGCTAATGGTGAAATCCACTAGTCGATCCGGAGCAGCCGGTCAGATTTCACAAATCAAGATATTCCAGCGCAGAACAAACTGATCCGCGTCGAATCGTCGCTGAAATTACCGGCTCCGGAAGCGCTTTTTTTTTTTTTTGTCCCCCGCGGAGTTAAGCAATATTAAGGACACCAGGGTAATTTTAGTACCCCTACTTCTGTCCCCCAGTAGTTTATGAAATTCTAGTCGGGCCCCACATGGGTACAAAATGCAGTCATACACAGCCATCATGACATGCGTTATATAAAAAGAAGTACAGTGTTGCGGACCATTGCTTACATAAACTGGTAAGGCTAGACAGAATCATCCCCTCAGCTAGCCGGAAGTGAAGCGACACGCCTATGAATCCGTGCCACCACGGTGGAGCGAGAGAGATCTCTGCGCCTTGGAGCGAGCTCATCTGAACCCACTCCAGATCGGCAAGAGGAATTCAAGTTCTTCATTACGAGGGGAAAAAAGAAATCAAAGACGACTTGCTCCGGATTGACCATTGGAGTTCGCCATCAGAGAGAACGCGAAAGTTGGAGCTAGCGACGAGGAAGCAGGCTAAAAATGACGCATGATGCGCTCATCTTGCGTCATGTTCATCGTGAATACTGCTATGCGCAGGCCTTCTTGAGGCTCGCATTTCGTTGTAACATCAGAGACTTACAGTCACACCTACGTGAAGACTCTGAGTGCGTAGAGCTCTTGGATATGAGACGACCCCATGATTCCTGACTGACATCCCCCCAGGTGCTCCCTCTCTGAGCCATACGCTGCGCGCCGCCGCTAAGCGAATGTCACTATAAGGAAGAAAAATTTACAGCACCTCCATGGCACCACATGATAACCTGTAATTCAACGGCGCCATCAATTTTATGTACAACACCCTCCTCGGACCATTGTGGCGACTTTTCACCCTGTTAGATTAAACGTGCAGCGACTTTCAGAACCACTCTGCATCTCACAATGGCTCAGAGCACCTACTACCAATTCACAGTAGCACACATGTCCATGCAGCCTGGGAAAAAAAAAGAAAGAAAAATCGCACTGCTTCCCTTTGTTAAGTCAGTGATGACGGCGATCTGGCACAGTATATCATAATATTGCTCGCAGAAGTTCACTGTCTGAGCTTCAAAACGACGTAAGTTTAATACTACACGTGTTTCCTGTGATAGGAACTTCCACGGCTCTTCTTCTTCCAAGTAGGTGAAGAAATGGGCACCAATTCCCACCTTTCCACTCGATATATGAGACAGGAAGACGTAACGGAGGACCTAAACTTGAATCGAGTTCCGTAGACTTCAAGCGGGCCGTGATGGCAGCTTTCAGAGCTAGAAGATCTAGCTCGCTATGCTAGAAGCACATCAGTGCTTCTGAGACCCCCAGACAGTGCGTCCGTAATCTCGGTGATGATGGCTTCACGCTGAACAACGATCTCGGAACACTTGCTGAACGCAGTGACATGGCGCGCGTCCTACAGATGGCGCACGAGCTCACCAAGCTTGCTCCGCGTATTCCACGGACGCACCGGGCTCCGCATAGAGCACTACAGAGGTTCGAACAAGTGATAGCAGCGATGGCAAACTAGCACCCAACTGGGCGGATGACGTTAAATTGGATAAGGCGAACGCTTGTCTATGGCTGCGACTCACCTTGGACTATCCTGGCTGCTGCTGTGCTTGTATTTCTCGCTGGACGGCGCCAACGAGCATGCAGGGACTGCCGGCTACTTCCACTACGTTGACACGCGGTGACTTTTTACGCGTGCCTGACAACCTAAAAGCGCAGTCGATGTCTGGCGCGAGACGCGTATATCGCTCTTTCGGTTGCGCGCGCAAAGCATCTGCGTACGTATACGTGTAACTAACACTGTGTGTCAGGTGCGCCACCATGAGGGCTGTCTCGTGTGCGTTTTTGTTGGGGGGGAATCGACACTGGGCAACACGATTGAGATATTGCCTCCCCGTAGCCCCAAGTTAAACATCCGGCTAGATTCCTTGCTGATTCACAACGTTGAAATACAACCGGACAATGTTAGTGGGAGAGCACCATCACGCGAACAATGACTCCATGAGAAGCTATAGGAGCGGCGATGGTGCAAGCGCGTAAACCATAGTGGCCCTTTCCATTAAGTAAACGCGAGCGCTTGGAACTGCACCAAATGTATTCACACGAGAGGTCGCGTTGTTCTGAGCAGGGCAACCGAGGACTGCGTTAACCCTCGCGAGAGCACTTTCGAAGCATTTCCAACTGCTACTATTCATCCCTTGGAGAGCGCCATAGGTCATTTCATTCTTGAGCAAACGCCATATTTACGAGCCTTCGGATTCACAATACTACGCAAGAACACAGGGTCGTAAGAACGAATGTGCTGGTCAATCATAATAAGCAGCGATATAATAGCCAAAGTAACGTTTCGTGGCAAACAGTTCTTGCCAAGAAAAAACAGAGAGAATTGATAAGCAATTTTTATGTCAGTCATGAATTTAGCTGTGCTGAATTCGGACTAAAATATCTGATGCTCACGCTTGATGGGCGTAAGCTATACGCTGTTCTGCATATGACCTTGCGGTGGAGCCGAGAATACCAGGTAGCAGGCTGCTCACTTATGGCTAAAAGGCTCGTGCTCTGGTGCGGGGGTACTACTGCTTCTTGAAACGAGCGCCACCTGCCAGGCAGGTTGCGAACATTCCGCTTGTTATGTGCGCCGCGCGTTCTTTGATTGCAACGCCACAATGTGATGAACCGCTGGTGCTAGTAGCACCAGCGTCACTACGTTGCTTTAGCATAACGGAACCGCAGACATTGGTTGATGTTAAGCGCGAAACGAACCCCAAAAAACAATCCTTTAGTGAGAAGCTGTCAGCGTTATAACTGCTAAAGTAACGTTTATTGCATCAATAGGGTACATGGAAATATTTAAACATTCATTGAAATCAACTTCTCCGAACCAATTATGCAGCTCTTGATGCTCCATGGCCAACCACCGAACTGCCTAGCCCGATGGTTTCTATAAACTCTATGCTATAGAGTAACCAAAACGCCCAATTTTATGTCAATACCTAGTAATAGACAAAAGATTAACGTAACGATGAATGTTCAATGTGACAAGTTAGACATGACGAGCATCATTTATAAATTACAGAACGTGTAAGAGCTGTCCATGCTGACTGGCAAAAAAAGAAAATCAAAATCCCGAAGTTAGATTATCCTCAAAAGAGCTCCGAGGGAATAATCGATGATGCTGTCGTAAACAGGGGCAAAAAGTTCTAGAGAGGTTCATTTCATGAAATTTCTGCGTTTGCTTATTTCTACGCACAGCATAACACGTATTTGTCATTGAAAAGGCTTGCGCCGGCTATCTCTGGTCCAGGATTTTCTCCTGCAGGGCCCACGCTCGATATTACCACGATAATAGAACTAACTTTCACTTTGAGTATTTTTCTGGCGCTGTTCATGTGTTCGTTCTGACATCCGTAGTCATAACAGCACGCAAGAGTGACTTACGGTTGCATGCGCCCTCTTCCTTTCGTTACCAGCTGCCAAACTAACCCTTGCTTGACTGCGCGTCAGGAACATACACTTTTTTCACTGCCACTCACCATAGGTGGCGCAACATGTCCGGTTCGAAACCCGTACACTAGAAACACCAGCGCACGAGGCCCTGTCGGCAGTTCTGCACGCAGTGCACTGATTAAGAGGGCAATTCTTGCACACCGCTCGGTTGGGGCAAATTTGGCTATTCTTGATACTCGTTGTGTGTCGGCGTACTCGATGTTCGTGACGGGGTTACACTAAATAAAACAAAGCAAAGGCGTTTAACTGCATTTCTTTTGTGTTCATCTGTTTGTAATTACGTTTTAGCAAAAGTAAGTTGCGCTTGGAACGGAAGGAAGTTTTCTTCTCTAGTAGACGCAATGTCGTTTAGTAATGAAGGCAGCAGAAAATGTTTGCACGATTTCTGCTTCCTTTATTCTCTGACGATGCAGCTAACGAAGTTCGTGGTACTTGTTCCGAATGCTTAAGTCGGCGCAATGACAGTGATTTGTTACAGGCGAACTGTTCGGGTCCCTCACGACACGACCTTGACAGCGGCGATAGCGCGTGATGTTGGTAGTTTTGCACCACCATCACTTGTCAACCAATCTGCGATCGCGAGCACATGGGACAATGCGTGGTGTGTGTTACACTGACTGTACGCGTGTACGTGTGTGTGTACCTACGGCGTATCTGTTGACGCCAGCGACGTGACTTTTTGCAGGGCCCGAGATTCCTTTTATTCTTTTTTTTTCGGGCACAACGACACCGATTGTAGTCTGTGTGTACATATTCGTGAATATATATTAATATATTCCCAAGAAAAAAAACGACTCTTGTCCTTTCCTTGAATGAATGCTGTTTAACGGCAACAGGTGGGCCAGCAATCGTTGACTGCTTTCAATATCGGGCCACTCACACCATTAAGTCCAATGCCCTGCGTGGAAGTGGAACGGAAGGGCAGGCATGCCCGGGAGTCGGAGAAGGGGCGCATCCAAAATGCAGATGCGAAGCGTCGAAGAACTTCCCCGACCGGACGCACAAAGGACACGACAGCGGAGACGAAGTGGTCGCCTATTTAGAGGTTTTATAGAGAGGTTTAGCTTGCCCATAAACTGTAAGCCGTGGACGGCAGGCTGCAAACCTGCTGGCGACGTCTTGTGACGTTTTGTCCAACTACAATGCGTTTGAAAAATGTTTGTGCTGCGCGAGTGTTTTCGTCCAGGGAAGACCATAAAACAACTGCACGTTAACGATTACTTCGCCACCAACGCTTTACAACATCACTTTAGTACAATATGGCAGGTCATTGCAGTATTACCGTTGGGTGTTCTCTGGTTAAAATATGCGTCGCAAGATGTCGTCACAAGACTTCTTGTGACGCTTCGTCTAACCACGATGCCTTAGACACGTTTTTGTGTTACGTGTATGTTCTGGTCGAAAAATTTTTTTTCGAAGTGAACGTGTTAACGAATACGCCGCTGCCGAAAATTTACACTAGCAGCGAAGTATAATACCCTCGGTTACTGCAATAATAGCTCTGTGGTTTGTCTGGTTGAGCTCTGCGCCCCCAGATGGCTCCCCCAACCCGGCCGCTTACGTTTACGTCCCCGGTAACCCGCTAATCCGAAAACGTTGTGAGGTTTGAGTTTGCGGACAAACTAAAACTCCTGAATGTTATGTCTCCCGAAGACAGACAGACAGACAAAGAACTTTTATTCAGGTCCTGAGGAACTGCGTTGCGACGCCCCCTTTCAGGGGAAGTCGGTAGCAGTCGCGGGCCGCTCCCACGCAGGGACCGGAAGACCGTGGCCCTCCGCCCTCTCGCAGGCCCTCTGGACAGCCCGAAGTTGAACCGAGAGGTCGCCGCTTTTAAGGGCTTCCTCCCAGTCCTCTTCGTTGATGAACTCTGTGTCGCGTAACGCAGGACATTGCCAAAGCATATGGACTAATGCGCAATACGCCTCTCCACAATCCGGACATTGCGGTTCGATGTTGGGCGAGAAGTGACTAAACCTGCCCCTCGAAGGGAAAGACCCCGTTTGGAGCATCCTCAAGGCCGACGATTGCGGTCGAGTGAATCTAGGGTGAGGAAGTGGGAAAGCCCTCCGAGAAGGATGATGAGTCAAGATCTCGTGGAAAGTTAGGAGCGAGTCCCTGTACCTCCCAGCGTCCCCGCCTTACTACTCCTGAAGGCGAAAACCTGAACGGAGCACAGAGAGCGGTTTGTGTTAGCAACCATCGGGCGTGGTAACGCGAACATTTTGTACAGAGGTCAACACACTTCTCTAGAACGCGCGAACCATGTTGTCAGGTCTGTGATGGCGATATCTGAAGATCACATGTGGCACAAAATCGGCTGTATGTTAGGTTGCGTGACTACATGTACAGTTGCCATTGATTTCTCTCGACCTGGTGGTCGGCTTAAGCTTTGGTAGCTGCTTTGGCCCTCAGGAGTGTGTTCTAGACAAGTGTGCTGACCTCTGTACATTTAGGAAGGGATCAACACGAAGAATGGTGCAAGAAGTTGTAAGGATGCGATGCATCTTTGAATAGATATGCTCATGACAACAATGCCATTTTATTTGTTCCATTTCCCCAAGAAGATACCAATGTTCAGAACACATCTGCTAGGTTAGTTAGGTTAGTTTTAATTAACTTTGCTGATTAAAAAGGTAATAAGCAGAAGTCACTAGAGTGAAGATAATTCCCGGAATGGCCCTAACAGAACAATCTTAAGATGATTTTGACTATGCCACCGGCTCGGATTCCAGTAGTAATTGTGCTTAGTGTACTGATGGGAAGCAACATTCTTTCGTACGTTTTGTTTTGTTTTTATTTTTTTCAGCTAAACCTTTCTTTAACCGTGACGAACCAACTCAGCAATACCGATAAGGGGGCAAGGAGGTGAGGAATAAAGGAATCTACAATAGGAGCGAGTTTAAGGAGAACGCACCCCTTCCCGACTAATTCCCTGACAAAATCCAGTATTGAGATTTCCTCAGCATTCTCCAAGGACGCCTTCGCTCAATTACAGCGATAAAACGGCGAGGGTTACTGACATCATGGTGAGCGTAGAAGTTCGGCTTTCCTAGTAAGACATACTGAAGAACATTCAAGCGCAATATAGGACGCGGATGAAGCGTGTCCGCTTGTGTTCATCCACTTGCTTCGTCCGTGTCCTCTATTACGCTTGAATTTCTTCAGTGTGGCATCATGGCGCCGACAGGGCCGAAACCATGGCAGGTACGCACGCGCTCCGAACGTAGTGAGATCGGTCCATTCGCCAAGTACTTCCCCTTCCATGCGCTCTATTGTGAGAGTGCATGGAAGGTTACTACCATACTTTCGCACGGGAAAAAAAGTGCTGGCCTGAAGATTTCATGATGCCTATGCCAGGAATGTCTATAGAGGTCTCCACCTATTCGCGTTGACAATGCGCAGGAAGTTCAAGTCACGCTTTACGCTTGACGCTTAACTGAACGTTCATCCGCATATTATGTAGGGGTAAAGATGAAAATCAAACAAGCAAAATGTCAAATAAGGAAATAAGGGGAGAGAGCAAGCATCCCGTCGTGCCCTTTTTTATCACTCTGTAGTTTCAACACTCTGCTGGCTTGCCCACGTCCAATCTGAAATGTTCAGTGCAGGCTGCGCCCTTGCTATAGGAGTGACCTGCTTTTAGAAAAGGTGCCCAAACTTGCACAAGACACTGTGTACCTTCCTCGAGGACCTCGAGGCAAGGCACCCAAGAAAGGTCTGCAGCATTTTTTATGCGAGAACACGGCTTGTCGCGCGCTAAATTTGGATCCGCCATTTCTAAACTCAACAAGCATCAGACGTCGCTCGTTATCAAGAAAAAGCGCACTCTGATGCTCTTCAAGATGCAAGCTCTGAATAATAAGTATATTAAACTGAACCGTCAGCGTATGAGATCATTGGCATGGCTGAATGTTATCGAGTTTCATAATAAACCTTCATAGCATACCATTTACCGTTTCAGGGTCTATCGGCCAATGTGGAAACAAGGTAAGTACATAAATTTTAAAAAGAACAAGAAAACAACGTAAAAACATAGAACAAGGTGCATAAGCGCACGTAAACATAAATAGAAGCAAGGACTTTGGAAAAGCTCACAGCCGAATACATAAGTTAGCGCAGAGTGTTCAACGAGAAGACATCTATATCGCTTTTTAGAGCGCAACTCTTTGGCGCCCGTTCTTGCGGCAAGCGTCGGCGTCGGCGTAACCGAGCGATCGAGCACAGTGGATGAAAGAGCAAATGCGGAACGCAGCGATGGATGAAAAAAGCGGCGAGGGCGAAGAGAGAGCGAGGAGGAAAGCGGAGGAGGAAGGCGCAGCGGGAGCATAAGGTGGAAAGTGGAGGAGTAGGGTATGGCAAAACCGGGAGAAGAAAAGCGTTGCATGATAAGAGAGCGTCACACACCCGGTGAACGAGGCGCCAACGCCGGGCCAAATTCCAAAGCCGACTTGTCAGCGTCCGAAAATACCCCATGAAAGCACGGACAATTAATAAGAGGCCTTCTGCGCCAGCAAACGCCGGGTGCGGTCCGAAGAGTGAGTCAGAGCCCAGAGTTGTCAATACGCAACAAAATATATTCTTCTGTAGATGTAGCGTGCATTTGTTGCACGTGAAGAAGTTGCTAAAGTACGAGTGAGCACACATCTACAAACATAAACTTATTTATATAGAAACGTTGCGAGGCGAGAAGGTGGCAAAGGCTTCCGACACTGCTCGACGAGTTTACAGTGCTGATCTGGTCAAAAACCTCCGAGCCGCCGCCAGAGACACCGGCAACAGCCACGGACGCCGCGCGCGTTCGGTGAAAACGCGGGCAAAACGCCGACGGCGTCGACAACAGTTCTGCGCGTTGCTGGCGCTGCTACACTTCAAATAGGCAGATACATACACACATGTACACTTGGCTAGGCACATCACAATGCAATTCATATGGTTGTTAACAAAACTCAGCAAAAATAATTAACGACAAGCACTAAGAGTTCAACACGTACAGCACAGATTGAATAGGAGTACAAAGTGTCCACTCGTATTCACCCGTGCTAGTCTTGAGCCAGACGATATCGGCGTACTTAGAGGCAAATCTCGAAGAAGGAACAAATCTCGAAGAAGGTTAGCTTGCCGGGGAATCCCCTCCTTCCGCAGACGTGACGTCTTTACATCACCTCTGACGAAGAGATGGTACGTCTTCACGTCACACGTCACATCACCGGCGAGGTCTGATCCCCCTACTGATTCCCGCGCGGCGCTTTTATCGCCTTCGCCGGCGTTTCTCGAACTTTCTGATGGAGCCGTGCTCCCATAGCATGAACACAGCCTGGGAATCTTCTAGACATTTCTCGCCTTTCCGGCCGCGGCCGCCGAAGTCTTCGCTTCGAGGAGGGCGGTGACTCATCCGTTGGCGCACGCTCGAGCTATCCTACTCCCTTCCCTCTCTCTCTCTCTCGGCTCGCCGTGCATCGGGGTATGAGAGGGTGTTTCGCCGCGCGCCCTCTCTCTCCTCTCTCTCGGTACCGTAATCTTCGCGTATGTTGTCGAAGCTTCTAGTCTCCGTTGATCGCGTCGGCTGTCTGTGGCGTATGCGCTCTCTCCTTCTGTCGAAGCTGCCCCGGTGCCGACGTGCTCCTTTGTGGTGTTGGGGATGCGCTGCGAGCGCTTTGATTTAGCGCACTTTTGTCACAGAGAGAGAGAGAGAGAGAATTTATTTGAAAAAAGGCAGAGAGGTCGGCCTGAGCTAGCGTGCTCTAGCCTGTTACTCACTGGACATGTATTCACAAAAATATATTACGCTAGAATAGAGTTCGTAAGAGCAAATTTCAGCCAATCCTCCTTCTGCACATATAATTAGCGAAGGCGGCCAGCCAATGGCAAAGAGTACTTACGAACGAAAAGATTTGTGAATTCCGCCCCTGAAGCGCGTTGGCATTCTCCTCTCCACTATTTCAGATGCAGTGTAGGAAATGCGATACTTCCTTTTGTTTAGACGTTACGGAGATGTGAATTTGACGCGTAATGAGACCACCAGTCACTAAAGTTTAGAAAATTAGAGACACCTAAGCACTTCTCATGGGTTGTGAATGCGAAAGCAGTAATGACGAATTGAGCGCCGCTGAGCGGTCCTCCGAGCTTTGCGCTGCGACCAATGCACCCTAGTGGTAGCCGCTGCCCGATCCAGCAAACAGAAACAGCCTGCGGTGCCAACGCCGAATGCTGCCAACGTCCTGTGGGACGAGAGACCGAGGAAGCAGCAGCAGACACGCGCCACAGCTAAGCCCATTGGGGTGAGAGAGAGAGAGAGATACGGACCGCGCGCCGGCTTCCGAGAGTGAGAGCGAGGGTGACATGGCGTGGATTCCATGCCCTCTCCCCTCACGCAACACCTGACGTGCTAGTGCGGGAGCACTAGCACGTCACAATGATATTTATTTCATCTTATAATGGAAAAATTTATTTACAACTTTATACATATCCCTTTTGCGCCTTGAATTCATCGACTACATGGTGAACTGTTCTGACGTCTTACTTATTCCGTTAGCAAAAGCTAAAGCATTGTACGTCGTGGAATCAGCGCAGAAACCGTATATGACGATGTTGCAGCGAGCTTCACAATTAACAGCGTGCAGAGGCCTTTCAAGGAAGCTTGAAAGGCAGTATACCAGCGGCCAGGATTCTTATAAACTCAACACATAATAGCTTTTGACAAGAGGAGCAATCACTCGTCATATGAGAAGTCAGGGTAATCGTCATGGCAAGGGTCGAGTCAAGGACTGCATGAATACGAGACTGATCGACATCTCAGTTGCGAGGGGACATGGCTTACCAGCCGTCAAAGCGACCGCGTCGGACGCTCGGAAGGAAGCGTTCGGGAAAGATTATAACCATGTAAGAGACAGGCCGGAAGAGTTTCCGCCCAACTTCAGCTCATTCTACACGGATGTGCTCTCTGCAAAGGTCTAGCCCCCTTCAGTGGCCCAATTTTCTGGCGTTCATCTTCACCCTTTTATGCGCGCTCCTCCGCACATTAGGTACGCAAATTCTACCGAGGAATTGCAACGGTCAGTTGAAACCGCGTCAACGACATGGCTAGTCGTGCGCGCGGAGAATCGTTGATCTCAGCGGACAAACAAAGTGAGGAAGATGAGATTGGCGCAAAAATATTTTTAAAAACGTTAGGGGCAGCTTCACACTATAAGTGATGCAAAGACTGGGCAAACAGCCAAGCTGGTGGCCCTTCCCTATATACTATAGCTTTAACTTTGCTTCCCTTTTCTTAACTTGGTTTGGCTTGGCTGGTTCTTAGTCAAACTTAGCTGACCCCGAGTATGAGGACGATACTCGGCGTCGGCGCGCAGTCTTCTAAAGGCTGATTCACACTAGGCCGACACGGCACTGATTTTTGTCTGCCGACTGTTGGCGACAGCGTCTTCCTTCCTTTAAACCGTGGCCACAGCGTTTTCCGTCCTGTAAACTGCTCGCGTCATCAGTCGGCAGACCAAAATCATTCTCGAGTCGGCGTAGTGTGAATCAGCCTTTAAGGCCCCTTTATAGCCCAACGTAGCATTGACGCGCGAGCACGCTCGCCACGGGGACGCCACGCCAGCGAAAGCGCAGCACTCTAAAGTCCGGCGCCAGGCGTGGACGACGTATCCGGCATTCGTCGGCGTGCCCCGGCTGCCGCCGTGGTCGAGATGCGGCATGCTGCATTTCGCGCCGGCCTCGTCACCCAGAATGGACCGCATCCGCGTCTCGTCGAGCAAGATGGGCTGATGGATACTGGTGGCAGCACGTGCAGCGAGTTCGCAATTTCGTATAATCCTGAAACTCCTAGTTTCGTATAAAATGCGCATGCGTCTAGGTGGCGTGGCGCGGCGCACACGTTGGACTATAATAGAGGGGTCGGTTTTCGCGCCTTCCATAATCACGGCTATCCACCAGCCAGTGGCGTAGCCAGAAATTTTGTTCGGGGAGGGCTCAGGTTGCAGCGCGGCCTCCTCCTTATAGAATTTGTCGAGGGATCAAATGCATGAATAATAACTGCATTGCCAATTCCATTGTATATTAGATGCTGCAAACGAATTATTGAACGCTATGCACTGTCCATTAAAATATGTATGTTGTCATAAAAGAATAAATTCATATGCCCCAAATATTGTGGCAGAAATATCTGATATCAATGCTTCCGCGTTTTTTTTTTGTCTAATTAATAAGTAAAGAAAACATCACATGAACTTTAGAACTATTGACCCTTTTCGGGGAGCAGTGTGTTTTAGAGAAACGAGATGGCGCTCACGGCGGCGCGCCATACCTCTCCTCAGCGACCACGCACGAATACGAAACCATTACCGCTTCTACCTTGCTTCTGTGCGATCAGTTGTCGGAAATGCAACTGAGTTTTCGCTAACACACTGTGCTCCAATCATGCTAGATTTAATAATGTGGATTGAAGACGTGTGCAGTAGTTGGCTGCAAAAATAGTGACTAGCATGTTAAGGAATAGAATGAATTTGTGTGGCCAAGTTCGCGGACCGCTGCTTCAACCGTCCGAACGTGTTACCGGCACTTCGTGATGTACGACTTTCCTCGAGGATACAGAAATTTGCTCATCCGCCAGCCTTGTATCGCTAACCTTCAAAGAAAGGGCTTCATCCCCTTAACGTCGGCAAGAATGAGTACCACTCGCTAAACAATGACAAAGGGAGTAGCACCACTTCCTGTCATATTAAGTTTCGCGCACGTTATCTATACACATCTGTCCAAATGGCAGGAAAACTTACGCCCACTCTATCGCCGACGTATCAAGAATAAGTGAATACTCACACTTGAATATATGTGCACTGTATACACGCAATAAATGACGGACTACACCTATAGCGCACTAATGGTCGAAGGTGAATGTTTCGTGGTGGTCCACAAGAGTAAACAAGTTACTAGCTGTAATATATATTTGCTACAAGGTATTACAATGTACAAAACCGCTACGTTTGAAGCCTTGTGCGCAGAAAGAACAAATCTATCGGATCCGGAACTGAGCACACCCGCAAGTGATTAGGCAGAAAATAATCAGATAGGAACTTCACTGAGTCAGAAACTGACAAGCCACTGCTTCAAAATATTTGCCTAATAAAGAACAAAGAGCAAAACACACTAATCCTGACTGAATATATAATCGGGCAGCTTGGAATTCATATTTAGCCCCGCTTTTAGAACAAGCAACATATACGCTGCTTATGTCATTATGTTGTCATAAAAGCATTATGTTGCCATAGCTTAATCAGCTCCGAAAGCGCTTTTGCATGTTCTCTGAAGCTGTGATCAAAGCTTCGTGTCGTCCATCTAGTCACCGTCCATGATATCTCCGAAAACAGATGTTTTCTAAGCCGCGCCGGCGTCATACACTTCCATTGTAAACAAGGAGGCAACGGAGGCAGTTGAGGCAAGCAATGGACGCGTCACCACGTGATCAAATATGGCAGCACCCACGGGATTGCCGCGAAAAGGGTCAATATCAGTTCGAAACCAGCAAAGCAGTGCATGCAGCTTATATGCAAAAACGTAAAGGCCATGAAATGAATAAGTTGAGGACAAACATTTTGATGAATCTTTGTCATTCAATAACCTTGTTTACATTTTTCTACATATACGAGGGATAGCGTCATTGAGGAAGAAACCTCAATGACGCTATCCCTCGTTGCAATCGATAGCGCACTAGCAGCTGTAATTCGTCGTGTATTGTAATTACACCGAGATAATACTCGCAGCAGTGAGTACAAATAAGAAGTGGGAGTTCTGCAAAATATATATTAGAAATTGCGAAGATAGAATGGAATATACAAATGCGAAGATACAACTCGCTAAAGGGCAAAAAAGAGCCGCTGGAAACAAAGTTCACTGCTTGTATACACAAAACCAATAAGATATTTGAAAATACGTATGAGTCTCCAATAAATCTACGTATTTAAGCAAACGTTAGTGTATATAATGCGTCAAATAAGACAAATAAATATGTTGCTCAGTCACAGATAGTAAACTTTGCGCACAGAAAGACAGATTATCTAGCCAAGAACATAACCATGATCGCAGAAATCGTGATATGTACTAGGGCCATGCAGCGGTCGCGACAGCGCCATGTGGGTAGAATAATAGAGGAATAATGCATAAATCAGTACGAAAATGTTTAATTTAACTGTCTGCACAACGCCAACAATTATTCTGCACCCAAAATTAAAGGAGGGTATTCCTTCGTTTTAAAAAAGAAATAAAAGCAGGTAGCTGAAGATGAAAGAAAAGGGCAAGCGAAGGCGAGTGTGTTTTTGGCGAACGCCGCGTGGGCCGGGCTTTCAATGAGCAAGGTCGGTCAAAATTGGTTATTGGTATTCTCGTAATTTTTGTATTCGCGTGATAATTGTGATCATGATGCTAACTGCTAGAATAAACGGCGAAAATTTCTGCGGTTTTAAAAGCTAATGAACGGTCACACGTTTTCATAATTAAGAACTATGGACCTGAAGGAACAGTGCTTTTACTTGCATTGATTTTTGCTGCTTCGCTATCTAAAGGACAAACTTCTCTCGGCCGGAAAGTTGAGCGAAGCGGTCAATGACTTCGGACACGTTGATGCCGACGTCTCTGTGGGTGTATAGAAGCGCCAGCCTAACCATGCGTTCCACAGACATTGTAGAGCGCAAGTAGTTTTTTAGTAAACTCTTGTTAAAAAAATATTCTCTCTGCGCCGGCAGTGGTCACTGGAAGGGTGACTAGAAGCTGCAGCAGTATTTACACATTTACATAGAACCTGCTGTCGCAATGAGAGATGGGCATCTATTCCGGTGCTAAAACCTAAAACAATCCCTTGATGTCGTTGGCATACTTGTTTAGGTACCTTGCAGAAACAGTAGGCTGTTCGATTCCAGCGATGTCCGTCGTTTCGTCAGGAAGTATGGAGAAGCAGCCTGCTTTTGAATCTAGGCTTTCTTTGATAATGTCGCCACAAATTTTCTATTATTTGATTTTGTGCGTCTGAGCTTAAATACGAGGCATTACTGGGGCAACCTTCCAAATGGTTCTTCAGATATGTATCTCCACAATCAGCTCGCATGCAAAGAAGCACTCTGAAAATGCCTGTATTTTCAGCAGGGGCATTGCTTATATCCATAGGGCCCCTGTCCCTGTGGCCACGGAGAGCCAGACCTTGTCGCCCGCAAAAAAAAAAAAAAAAAAAAAATCGCAATAGTAGGTCATTTACTTTCTTCTGTTTTCTCATAATTTACTTTGCCTGCCCTGGTCCAGCTGATCAATCACATTGGGTACGCTTCCTGAAAATGTTTGGAGAAAATTATCACTGACAGTCACGGTGATATTTAGTATTTTCGTGTGTGTGGGAGATTGCAAGCGCTAGCTTCCATTTATGGAACGGCTTGGACACGAGCGTTTTGGTGCGCGCATGTTGGCCCAAGTTTATAAGAACATTAACCCCATAAAGTTCTAGAATTGAAAATCTTTTAAAGCATGCCTTTGGAAATGTCAGCGCACCTTTCGCGTCAAAAGTTTATGAGAACTTTATACCCATAAAGTTTCGCAATTGAAATCCATGCGCTCCGTATATTCCGCGGCCGCTGCGAGGTGCCGCAACGCGCCCGCTCGCTATCGAAAAGCCGATGAAAGTTTGTGCTCGGATGGGGCTCCTTGCGTTACGTGACTCCAGGTGCAAGGACGTTGTCACGAAATCCAGCCCGAGTTCGCAATGTTCGTGCCGAAATGTCTTTTCGAGCCTGAAAAAGACATTGTAGACAAAATCCAGAATGATTGCCGGCGTCGGTGGTAGTTGTGGTCGGTGGTGCATGCCCGCACGAAAAAATTTCGGGGGGGGGGGGCTGAAGCCCCATCAGCCCCCCCCCCCCCCCCCCCCTGGCTACGCGCCTGCCACCAGCCTATCTTGCTCGACGAGACGCGGATGCGGTCCATTCTGGGTGACGAGGCCGGTGCGAAATGCAGCGTCGCATCTCGACGCCGGCTGCCGCCGGGGCACGCCGACGACCGCCGGATACGTCGGCCGCGCCTCGCGCTGTGGCGAGGGTAACCTGGGAGAGGGTAGTAACCTCGCCGAGCGATGACGTCACGTGCGTCGCCTAGCAACACCTCGCACCAGCTGTGCGAGGCGTTGCTAGGCAAGGCGCGGTGACGTCATCGCCAGGCGCAGTTTTTTGTTCGCACTACGCGGCCTAACCAAGAGCTTAAACAGCTCCGCTGTTAAAAAGCAAAGAAAGAAAACTGGTAGTGGATAGAATACCCGGAGAATGAGGACACTCTGAATTGATTTGGGTGAGAACTTGCGATAATAAACGCGTCCAATTCAGACAATGTCGAAACATATCGAAGCTGGAAAAAAATTAGTACAATTAAGGGCAAGAGTCTAATACGGGTGTCACACGGCGCACTTTCGATCGCGATTGAGCCAGGTTGGATAAGCTAACTTTTCGAAAGCGAAACGACGCTTTTACACATGACGCTATCATGTCGTGCCGGCATCCCTATACGTCAGTCGTTGTCATTTTGTATCTCACATGGAGACCACGGAACTCGGAGTATTCCCTCACAAACTCGCTTGCGTATAACTGCATTATCAACCATGCGATCAATTCGTCTCTTGAGAAGCCGCTTTTTATCAAAGTCCGGGCACCCTTGCTCCAGATTTGACGTCGCACATGGTTGGCTAGAGCGCCAAGCGCGTTGAGTGTGAGCTCATCGCGCCCGTGCGAGCTGTTCTGGTCGCTATTGTATTAGCTGGAGCAAATGGTTTAGCTGGTTTGGTTGAGTGTACAGTCGAGTCTGCCGCAGATTTTTGTTGTTGTTCGTAATCGTACATTGCGTAGTGGCCCCTTTCCACTTGTAATATGCTTTGCCGCATAACTGATGGTACTGCGGCGAAGCTAACTTTATGCAGTGGTGCTGCTGATGCAAAGCCTGCTCATGCTACCGAGTTTAGGGAACATCTCGTTAGGACATTCTTATTCGGGCGGTCAATCCTGTTAATGAACCGATAAAGTTTATCCGGTGTTTAAAACCGAATTTGCAACATTAAAAACCGATTTATGCAACCATCTTTAGACCTTTTCCAGTTTGTGTTTGGGTAACGGCGGCAACGTATAAATGATGATTAAATATGTCAAACAAAATTATATTTGGGTTGTGACAGAAGCAGGCTGTTCTCGTGTCTTTTCAATGTGCAGACAAGCACTGATGGTGACTGAGATCCAGCTATACCTTTACCAAAAAGAAAGTAAAACTCCAATTAGGAAAAAAAGAAGTTGCATAGCCAGAATGCAATTCAAATTGATAGAAATGTTCCCGGCCAGACTTCAATGTAAGTGCCGAGGAGGAGGAAATAACTTTATTGAGTCCTGAGGAACCCCTCCCCACCCACTCTTGGTTTAGTGGTCGGCAGGGGTCGCTGGTCGCACCCACGTTGGGACGGGAAGCCCGTGAGCCTCCGCCCTTTCGTGAGCCCTCTGGACGGCCCGGAGCATGTCATGTTTTACATAAAACCAGCAGAGCAATAGCATTTGGCCTCGCAGTGAGTCCTAATAGAATTGTGCGGTTTGCAGTTCTTAGATGCTATGGCAAGAAAAATTCCATTCATCTGGAAATGTAGTTTCAATGTTGTTCTGCATAACCAGCCAACTCTAGCACTAAAAGATCTAACATAATAGAATAATTAGGAGCAGCAGGTTCGTAGTGTTGCCCTGAGAATTGATTATTAATTTGCACCATCATATAATTGAGTAAGAGCATTTAGGCGCAAAAACGGGAAAATCATGGACTGCAGAAACGTACGCATGGTTCACACACGTGTTGAAAATAAGGAACACCGGATAAACTTTATCGCTTCATTAACATGACTGACCGCGCGAATAAGAATGTCCTAACGAGATGTTCACAAGACTCGGTAGCATGAGCAGGCTTCGCCCTAGCGGCACCACATAACACCCATAATGATAGCATACAAAGAAACCATTGTGTGTTATCCTTTCCTTTAAGCCAAAGCCGTCTCCACAAACCACTCCCGCTCTTCATTTATGTTACCCGCACTGTCCTCGCAACCTAACACCTCGGTCGAGCCTACTGCTTCCGCATTTGTCACTAGATTCGCCGACGGAAAATGCTCACTGACGCTCACTGGTTTCTGTAGCCAACGGCAGCTGCGCCATCTAGAGCATGCGACGCGCACCTCAAGTTTTTAAGCGTAGCCTTTGAGATTCGCATTGCGTAAGCGACTTGCTACTCTCGGAGGCCAACTGGGGCGCATTCGTTGCGATACAGATGGTGCTACAGCCGCTCCGAAGTCTCAATATGGAAAAAATAGCAAGTGAGTCTATGCGCCAACTGTTGTTCGATATCAAGATGATTTGAAATTTACAAATGCTTCCTTCACTGTGACTTTCATTCTAGGTTCTAGAAATACAAAAAAAGATAGTCTGACTTGCTTCAAGCGATGGCAAACAACATTACCTTGGTTCTGTCTAGCTACGTGGCATTTGCATATTTTTAAATTTTGGCATAAGTTACATGGGACACATGGTATAGCCCGATAAAGAAACGACCACGACGGCATCGCGACCACGAGCACGTACCTAGTGGCCCAAATGTCATTCATCTCATGCATACATGTCACTTATGTCATGTCATTCGTGTCATGTCACGCATGCATGTCATGTCATGCATATCCTCATATATTTACAGTGGAAGAAACGACCACGAGAGCACCCAACGACTACGAGCACGTGGTGGCCCAAGCTAGCAGACAACTTGGGTCACTGGATCGGGCGTATGAGGCTAGATAGATAGGTAGACTCAACGTGCCCAATGTAAGCGAACGTTGATTCGCATTTATGGTAAACTTATTTCAGATAGGTTGGTGTCACCAAATTTCTGCTGTAGACTTAGAGTATGACAGTTTTTTGTTGTAATTCAAATCTTCGAATGTTACGTACAGTTTACATGACTTGTAGGAATCCGTGTTGGCTCCTCGGTCCATCCGTTCTCGTATACGTCGCGTTCGAACTCAAAGTTGAAGGCTAGAATAAATTGTCCGCCTCGTCATGTAGTTGTGCTCTTTTGGCAGTGCCAGCGAGCCGAGGCTGCAGCTGCAGGGGAAGACGACTGCCTTTTCACCCGACAAGAAGGCTGAATGACTGTGGCGCTCTACCACTGCACACGCCGGCCGCATTTCGTGGGAGCAGAACGCCCGTGTATTTAGGTTTATGTGCACGTTACGGAGCATATGTGAAGGAGAGTATGACGTGTGCTGATCATGAGAGAAGGAGTAGCCATCCCTTCAAACAAAAAAATTATTGGGGCTTATCTTGTCCACAAACAATAATCGTCATCTGTCTTGCGTGCGCTTAATTTCTTTATCAATGCCGTGCCGGCATTTGTAGGTCACGAACGGCATGCGCGTATCGGCGTGCCATTGCGTTCCTGCCAGAAAAGTGTCGGGCGCGGAAAGCTAAAGAAAGGAAGTGCCCGCGAGATAGATGGCGATTAATCCGATTATTATTTGAGCACAAATACCCACAGGGTGCACCATTTTTTATTATTTCTTTTTACAGCGAGCGCCTTACTCGATTGACAATCACCTTATAATGTCAACAACAAGAAAATAATATTACTAAATGTAAAGATTTCACTAGGGTACTGTACGTAGAACCCATTTATTACTACATTCTATTACGACGGATTTTGGAAGACATACCACAAAATAGCCCAGCGATTCACTTGGAAAAACATGAAAGAAGACATCACAAATTATGTGAAGACTTGTCATCAGTGCCAGCTTGTTAAAGCCAAGTACAAGCCTAGAGGCAACAGGATGGTCTTGCCAGAGTATTCCGATATCCCATTCGAGGTTGTTCATCTTGATTTCGCTGAAGTCAAAAAGAAGGGGGAGGGAGTTAAGAAGACGCAAGCATTCTTGTCGCCGTAGACGAGTGCACGCGTTTTGTCGCCGCCAAAGCTGGAAAGAGGACGCAAACTGCGTGATATCATTGCTGGAACGAGAACTCTTCAAGAACGTCAGAGTCGTCGTCGCAGACAATGGCCCAGCCTTTAAAAGCGAGAAAGTAAGACTTTGGGCTGAGAAAAGAAATATCACCCTTCGTTTCCCAGCACCTTACCATCCGGAAGCGAATTCCCTTGCAGAGCGAATGATAAGGGACTTGAAGATGTACATACGATTATACCCCGAATTCAAAGGGCGGCTGGAAATGCGCCTTAGAAGGAGCCGTAGCGCATCACAACAGATCGTATACAGCGGGCCTGGGATGCAGCCCACATTTTGCGGCGTTTGGCACGAGTTCATGGCTGCCAGCTGATCACGAATTGGGTTTAGTGAAACTAATTGATCTGAAGGAACATCCCAAGACTTCTCAGCAGCGACAAAGATATAGAGTGACAATGAAAAAGAATTTTGACCGCAGACACAGCACAAAAATGCCGGAGATTGAACCAGATTCGTGGGTTCTGGTTCGAAAGGGACTGATTCGAAAACGCCCTTTACAGGACCTTACTATGTCGTCAAGACAGCCAGACAGCAAGGACTCCTGAAGACAATATACTACCAGGACCCACTGAAAAAGTTGAAAAGGCTTCAATTGGGAATGTGCTGCCGTATTATCCTCGTGGGGACCAAGATAGCCGATTGGGAGTGTGTGGCGAACCACATCGCCAGCGCAGTTATGAAGAATAGAAGACGACGAAGAGGTTAGACGGAAGAATGTAGTAATAAATGGGTTCTACGTACAGTACCCTAGTGAAATCTTTACGACGTGATATAATTGAAATAATATTACGATGAGCCATATTTAAAGCGCATCTGTAATGTGGTCAGCCATATGTATTTTAAGCACAATAGCATGCACATATGACAGAAATATGTGGACTTTTAACTTCTTACTTGGTGGGCAGTTTAGGAAGAAAATGTGGATCTAGCTTCAAGAGACCACTACAATGGTGTTACGACTCAAAATGTGCTGATATAGCAGAAGCGCATAAACCAGCCCTTTGTGGGAAGAGTAATCATTTGTAAATAATTGTCCACTCTAAAGTGACATGGGTTTTACTGTCAGACAACGACTGGTATTTTAACCTAAAACCAGATAATCTAGATTCATCTAGTCAAGTATTAACTGCCCCTTTTCTCTCAATTGGCAAAGTTGTTATCATGCTTATGCCTACCCGGGCTGGAAATGACGTTGTTTCATCGGCCGGCGTTTCTTATGTTATTGCCAATATTCCTGAGAGTGGCTTCTTTTTTCTCGCAGAAAACTTTCCAAAGAATGCATTAGTGTGCTGAACGAGAAAGAACTATATGACCGACCACAAGAAATTTCCAGGACAAACAGTACGAGTGGCGTATTTCTGCAAGAAGGCCATACGGAAACATGCAAACGGGAAAAAAATCTTCGTAAAAGACGTGAGATATCAAAAAGAGCATACTTTCTCTTGATAAAACGCTCATAGGTTGCAACCAATGGGTTTTGTTTGCACATCTATTAACTCTATTCTGGTGACGTCCTATTCCTTTAAAATCAGGCTGCTTTTAATGATTTAACAAACTCTCGCCAACCACAGCTAGATAAGAACCATGAGCTAACAAAGCCAAAAAAAAGAAAGTCTTGCCATCAATTTAACCCTTTAGTGAATAGGCATATAAAAACCAGAAAACAAAATATTTATTTTCTATCTAAATCTGCAAAACACATCAAGAAGAATCATAATGAACAAAAAGAAAAAAAATTATGAAAATACTTTCTGCAATGAGGGAAAAACCCCAGGCAGAAATCTGGAAGTCGGCTTCACCCCAAGCCACCTAAGGCTTCGTTTTTAAATTGTGTAGACAGCTGTCATCATATGTGAACCATAGGTACACACTTCAATTCCTTTACATCCATGTGTGACATCAGCGCAGTTGTATATCTTGCATCGGCCTGTCTCCTCTGACCTTGCTTGCAAAAGACAGTGAGTTGTGTGCCAAACTCCTTATTCCTGTTCCTGCCCTAAACCAACAAATGACGCTTGCTGCCTGTCATTCAGTGTTGGTCGAATACATTTAGCCGAAAATTTCGCACTCAATATTAAAACACTCCAAGAAAGAAATAAAAAATTACTCCATCTCCCGCTGAAGGGAACATGTGGATGTGCGATGCAGCAGCGGGGAGATGGTTAGCTTGAGCGGGAGATGGTTTCGCGGCAGCGGCCCGAGCGCTCATCGCGGCGCTGCACAGGAGAGAGAATGAGGCGCGTGCGCTCCGTCATTTTCATACCGCGGAGCTACCGTGGCGCCCCCAGCGGAGTATGCACCTGTCGCACCACCTGTCGTGCGCGCCGCTCCGGATTCCTAGAGGAGAGAAAGGGGGAGCGCAGGAGAGGAGAGAGAAGGGGAGGGGACGCGCATGCGCTGTGGGGGTGTGGGACGCGGGCGCCGCTCCGTAGAGGATTCCTAGAGGAGAGAAAGGGGGAGCGTAGGTGAGGAGAGAGAGGGGGAGGACGCGCATGCGCTGTGGTGGTGTGGGACGCCGCGGGAGGGACGGACAAAGCCCCCGCCATAAGATGCTTCGCATCTAAAAATATCTGGCATGTTGCCTGAAGGCAACACTTGTCAGTAATAGGTTAAAGTAAACTTTGTACTCCAGTTATTTGACTTAAAAACAGCTCTCCATCAGCAGAACGCACACATCATCTCTTGTCTGTGCCTCATTGGTGGCGGAATTGCACTCTCACCTTTTATTTCTTAATTAAAAAGTACTGACACGTGTTTTATATGGTACTTAAATTCTTTTACATGCTTCTGTGACTGAAAATGATCACACTTTGCAAGTTTCAAAGTGGTATGCATTTATAAAGCATTGTTGTTTGATAAAATGTACTGTGATCAAGTTGTATGATTAATGCATGCAATGTAAATGTATTGGCAGGAGTCAATGGCAGTAGCACTCGGCTCCAAATTGTTTTTCTTCAAACTTCGTACAGATACACTCGAGGTGAAAACCAATGAAAGAAGGGTAGTGTTTGAACCATGGAGAACGCACTGTTTCGTATGTCGAAAACTTGAAACCATAGAGCCCGTCTTCCTGGAGTGGTGGAATTTTGAAAAACATATTTTCCTCTGGGCTTGGCGAAAGGGTCGCCAAGTTTCTGGAAAAGAGTATGAAGTAAGAGGCGCCATTCCCCGAGCGCCTGAGTAGTTTTGAGCCACTTATGCTCATGAAAGAGTTCTAGTCTTACGTCAGCCTAATAATGGCTGACGTTTGGCTAAACTTCTACAGTGACCGATCAGCATCTCTACTTGGCCATGTGTACCATTACAGGTAGCCTGCAATGCAGGTAATAAAAACTTCGTGCTGAACCCATCTCAAAATGAATGCCGACAATAATGCGAATAGCATAGGCAATGTAGCGACACAAGGCCGTGCCACTGCAAAGAGGCGTTATGTGTGCATCAGGCCTTCATGCAGCAGGGTTTTTCACTTGCGCGCCTCCCTCTGGACATGCAGCGCCATATAGTTGCGCCGCCACGAAATCCTCGCGTGGCGTGTTTATTGAATACGTATTTAGAGAATGTTGTCGTAGTATTGAAGTTTAGAGACATATGACGCGTTTTCGACTCAGCGCTGCACCGAATAATTTTTTAGTGATTTTTTGCCATTGACATACCTACTGGTACATACCCCGTGACCCAAGTTGGCGTCAAAGAGGCTGAGCACTTTAAGTGAGCGCTTATTGGTTGGTTGAGCAAAATCGAAAGAGCTGATTGGCTGGTGAAGCACTACGTCACGTGAAAGGGATAGTATCGAAAAATGATCGTCGGAGAATGCGGCCAATGACACATGCCCAGTGCTGGGTACGCTGTGACCCAAGTTGGCTTCAAGAGGTTCATGGAAGGGCAACACATATCCAGAGTCATATAAACGGTGACCCAAGCTGGTCCGACGTTTGTTTCGAACCCGGTTTTCCCACTTCAGTGCAGCCCAATGCTCTGCCCACTGCGCAAGAGACTCGCCAGTAACCCAAGTTGGCGGGAAAAGGATTACATAGAACGACAGTCCCCTGAAAGTGTGTGAAGCCCCCCCCCCCCCCCCCCCCCCTAAAACCCAAAAAAAAAAAAAAAAACATGCTACTCGCATTAAAATTCATCCCTCCTTGCCTAGCCTGTGATTGCGATGGAGCGGATACCGAATCGGACAGCTATTCTTGGGGACCCAGGTTCTATACCGACAAGTACCTAAGTTTTTCAAGTCGTTCTCTCTAATGCGATTAGCATTCTTTGGGTACTTCCACGAACTTTTCGGGGGCTTTGTATCTATCGATATGTGGAACCGTTTTCCCTAGTGCTGCAATGCGGGCTTGTTGACGTGACATCTTAAGAGTACGATTGTAGGGCATACAGACGAGGCGCAAGAAGGCACACGAAGATACAAACACAACGCTAACTTCCAACAATATGTTTTTTGTTTCGGAGTAATATGCCTTACCGGTATCGTCTGCCTCCCGCACCTGCAAACACGTGCATTGGCGTAATCACTTATTCCTCAGAGAAATAATGCACGAATCTTAACAATAAATCTACAGCACCACTTGCAGAATCCTTATACTGACAGTTTTCAGTTTAGGCCGCAGAAATTCTAATTCTGTATTTGAAAATGTGAGAGAAGTCTTGCTAATGCATGCATCACCTTCCCTGGTGATCAATCTGCTTCTATAATCAGGCGAGTTACATTTGCAAGTCCTCAGCTGCAGTTCTTCCTCACTCCCTTACTCAAATGAGAACTACTATCATTCTAGGCAGTAACAAGTGCGAGTTAACTGGCCCCATTATAGAAGCAGATTGGATCGCCAGGAAATTTGATTGCATGCGTTAGCAAGGCTTCTATCCCATTGTAAAATAAAGAATTATTATTTCTGCGCATGAACTGAACTATCAGGGCCAGCATTCTGCAAGTGATGTCTGTCGGATTTATTGTTAGATTTATGGTTAGATTTTTATTTTTTTGTGTGGAATAAGGAATTACTCTAATGCACGTTGTTTATGATGCGTGAGGCAGAGGGTATAGGTAAGGCATTGTACCCGGAAATGAAAAAAAAAATTATGGGGTTTTTACGTGCCAAAACCACGATACGATTATGAGGCACGCCGTAGTGGGGGACTCCGGAAATTTAGACCACCTGGGGTTCTTTAACGTGCACCTAAATCTAAGTGCACGGGTGGTTCTCGCATTTCGCCGTACCCGGAAATGAAACATATGTTGCAAGTTAGGGCCGTGTGTGTTCTTCGTGTGCCTTCTTGCGTCCACTTGCGCATGGCGCTACAATCGTACATCAAGATAACCAGTTCTCCAATCAGACTTGGTCATGGGAAGCCCATGATCGAATGAAGTGGCACATGAAGCTGCGGTGCTGAGCGAACAAAGTTCGAAACCATCCGTCAGTCCAACTTGGGTCCATGGGTATCTGATGTTTGGCACCTATGTGTTGCTCACCAACGCACCTTTTGACGACCGACATGGGTATGGCAGCGTGGAAGAAGTTCGTCGAGGTCTGGCGGCACTAGACGCGGGATATGTCCCCCTCTTCAATGAACCTCTTGACGCCCGACTGGATGCGTTGGGTATGTGCCATTCCGGTCTGTGTTTCCTCTTCAATGAACCGCTTTGATACCAACATGGGTAACTAGGTACGTTCCATATCATAGGAAGCCACAAACATACACGCCAAGAACAACACAGGGGAAATTACTTGTACTTACTAAGCGAATTAAGAAGAAGTGATAGTTGAAATGAAGTTTATCATTTCTTTAATTCGCTTAGTAAGTACAAGTATTTCTCCTGGGTGTCCTTGGTGGTCTATGTTTGTTGCTTCCTATGATATGATTAATAAAATCGGGCCCCTTGGTTCTCTTTCGTGAGGTATGTGCCAGTAATATTTAAATACCACAGGAGCGAAGAGACTGGAAACATGATAGAAACCACGAAGTAGGGCAAGTTGTAACCGCCATATTCTCAAAGAATTCTCGACTCATAGCTTTACTTGACGCCACTCAGTTAAGCACAATGCCCTCTCCCTACCCCTCATTTGAAGTGCACCGGTTTAAGAGACCGCCTATAGTGTCCCTGTACATCGTCCCACGTGTACTCAGTGCTCATTCTCTCCCTATTTTTCACTTTCTATCTCCCCTTTTCCTTACCCATAGTGCAGGGTAGCAAACCGGATGCTCTTCTGGTTGACCTCCCTGCCTTTCCTCTCCTTGCTCTCTCTCTCTCTCTCATTCGAAGACGACAATACGCTTCTCAAAGATTATTATGAATTGTCTATGTAGCGCAGTGACTGTTCTTGTATGCGGCCAACGCCGCCATCAACTTTCTTCAGTCGTGGTGAAATGTTGAGTGGAGGAGCGGTTTTTACAATACGGGGGTAAGAATGCCAATCACATTAGGAAGCAAGAGCGCTGAGCGCGTTTCTCGTGACAACGTGCGAACAGGTACAACAGGACAACGTGCGAACAATTGGTACAGCTGGCGGTTCTTCGCGATGACAAAAACGTGTTAATCCAATGAGCCTATTTTTACCGTAAAATGGGAATTAAAAACTGGCAGCCCTTCCACTTGGGTGGAGACGGAAGACCAGCGAAGCTGAAATGTGGTGGGAATTATGTATTTCGAATTATGACTATTAAGATGTGATGGTGTAATTGGTTATTTGAACTATTAAAGAATGAGAAAGAGATATGATCCGGTGGTTTTCATTTATTTAGTGACCACAGGGACCATGGCCTCATAGTCGCTACGGTACACCGCCATAGGGTGTACGGCAAAGGTTCGCACGTTCTTCATAAACACGTCACCAACGCCGCGTGCGTTCGGTGCGAACGTGGGCAAAACGCCACCGTCGTCGACAACAGTTGTGCACGTCGACTCGAGAAAGGGGATGTCAGCGCCGCCCCACATCATAAGTGGTCACTGTGCTTCAATGACATTCCACTGCAATTCTTGAGACGCCATAGCGTGTTCTTCAGCAGACGAGTGGTGCTGTGCTCAACTATAGGCGGGCAGAGAAAGAGCTTCGCATCGAGGATGGTTTGACAATGCGGGGGCAATAGTCCATCTTCTTCAGTACATCTGTCCTACACAACACTATATAACAGCTTATTATTCTCATCCCCCTTTTCCTCCAGAAAATGATAGTAGTTAGAAGCTACAACCCTGATTAAGAGAAGTTCCATTGCCGAAGGTTGCTCCATCGATATTTTTTTTTTTTTTTCATTGCTCTGTTGTTTGTTTCAAGGCTTGTGAACGTATCCTCTACCAATGAACCTCTTCCTGTGAACGTTAAGTTCTTGTGACATTCACCATTAATGCAAGTCTAATCAAAACAGTGTTTATTTTAGCCAATAGCGTGGTTTTATTCATGATCTTTCCTGTGAGACTGAATTGTATCAATTCATAACTGATTCCTATGAGGTAGTTCATGGTTCTGTTGGAGTAGGTGCGATATTCATCAATTTCGCGAAAACATTTGATAGATTCTCACAATCGCTAAATAAAAAGCAGGGCCTACCTTAATAAGCAGTAAATTTCAAAGAGGGCAAATAATTTACCAATAAATCAGTATCTCTACCTTTATCTCGCACTGTAGCATCTTGTTCGCCAACCGTTGTGTAACCCGCAGAAGATTAACATCTCTGATGATAACAATATGTTACAGTTATGCTGAGTAACTCTTCATATTTTTTTCGCCAATGACTATGGAAATTATAATCCTAAAACAAACGCGCCTTGGCGCTAGCGAAAGAACCGAGGTACAGCGCGGAACAAGCCATTTTATCCGAAGTATTTCTGTATTCAGGTATGCTGGAGTCCATATAACCTCTGATCTCACCTAGAATGAGCATACTTTTGCCTTAAGCAATATTACATTTCAGGTCATTTCAGTTCATTTATTACACATCAAAGGGCCCACAGATGGGGTATTACATGATGGATGGGCTGAGTTAACAGAACAGTGACTCGAGAACAGCCTTGAAGTGATGTGGATCGGAGTGGTGCGTGGCGTTGGCAGACAGACCATTCCAGTCCCCTCCCGCCCTTGCAGTTCTCACAAAAAAAAAAAAAGAAATAAAAAAAAAAAAAAACTGCGTAGATGGGATGTAGTCTGCGCCGGGCGAGGACACGGGACTTTCCGGTGGTTAATGCGGCTGGACTCGCGATGAGATGGTAATATAGCTAAAATTTGAAGTGGCGCCTGATAGGGTTTTCGTAAAAGACAGTCTGGAAATGTGACGTCGTGGTTCCAAATTAATCAGACCGGCGCCGGCTTTTAGTTCACAAAGCTTGCATGACACGAATATTCTGAGTAAATAAACGGGTTGCACGGCATTGAACTGATTCAGTTGTTAAATAAGTTATGTTGAAGAGGATCACAGACAGAGCTTGCCTATTCTTACAAAGGGGGGACACGTGTAACGTAAGCTAATAATTTTACTGATGGGGAGTGAGTATTTGATTCCGGCGGAGAAAACTGAGGGCTCGATTCGCGGCATTGGCTATGTTAATGACGTTATCCGACCAATTTAGGGTAGATGGAAAGTGCTGCCGGTTAGTGAGAAAGCTATGTGTTCAGTCTAGTACAAATAATTAATTGTTGAGACGGGAAGTTTTAGGAGCAGCCGCTAATGTGGAACATTGTCAAATTCCATCTCAAAGTCTTAGAAAAGGCATCTAGAGGTACGTTAAAGTCGAGGGTATAGAACTTGCGTCATGGAAAATAAAGCTAGTTGAGTGTCACATGAAAGTCCGCTACGAAATCCATGTTGAGCAGGATCAATTATGATATTGGATGCTAAAACGCTTACGACCTGAGACTACATAACTTGTTCCATTAGTTTGCAACAAACACTGGTGAGTGAAATGGGACAATAACGACTGCACAACGAAGGAGGACTTTTTTTGGTGACTGAAACAACCATGTCTTCTCTCCAGTCTTCTGGCACCACTCCTGATAATAATGACTACTGAATGAAGCGCATAATATTGTGTTCACAGTATCTTTTGGCGTTTGTCAGCGTTGTTGAATTTGTTTCCTCGACACCAGATGATGACGTAAGCTTTAATGAATCAATTAGTTTCCCAATGCCGTAAGAACAAAAGATAATTTCAGGCATTAGTGCATGATCGAAAGAAGGGAAAAGAGGGAATATGTTATCAGGTTCAATGAAAAGACGGAAGAAAAGCACGGTTAAGTTGTGCGGCAGTTTCGTCATCATGAATACGGAGGGTTTCTTCATCAACGGATCTAATCGCTGGGAGTTAGTAGGGTTAATAATATTCCAGAATTTTTGGGGTTATTTCGTAACATATAGTCAGCAGCGCTTGCGGAAAAGATTGCGCTGTGATTTGTTTGCGAGAGTTTCGAATTCTTTTTCTGCAGTGCAATATTTATACCATCCGCACGCTTTGTAACCGTTTAGCAGAGCGACAAAGCCTTGTCTTTTATTGTGCAGTTGATTTAGCATGACGTTAACCACAAGGATGACTGTTTTTCTGTTCGAGTGATAACGAGTACATATTTTCCGAACACATCGAGCATTTGTTTTCGGAAAGCAGCCAGTTAGTGTCGACCGATCGCACCGAAAATTGTTATTAAATCAAACAGCAACATCAGCCAGTTCCGAGTTAATTGACAATTCCCTTTGTCCTAGAGTGTGATCCTTTGGTTATATTTGTAGGTTATGTAAACTGTCAGGAATACGATGCGTAGATTGTGGAATGGTCGCTGAGACCAGGCAAATGCGCCATTGCATATACTTTGTCAGGATCAGAGGCAGAAATGAGGTCGAGTATGTTAGAAGAACTAAAGCTTTGGCGTCTTGGTTCAGCTACAAGTTGCGGTAATTCCAAGAACAACTTCTTTTTGGGCGAGTTGGCTTTTACTTAACATAATAAATAGCATCATAAGCATCATGTTAAGTTAATTCGAAGGTTAGGCATGAGTTTACGCTTGACTTAATTAAAGGAACAATGTATTAGCCAAGTTTTGTGATAAGCTGCAAGGGTAGAGCATACATGTCTGATCAAAGACAGAATCTCGATCGTTCGGCGTGAGAGTTATCCAAGCAAGCAACTTGGAACTGTAACAAAACTTAAAGAAGCACAGTTCATCGCGATATACCGTCGCATCTAGCAACTACAATACCACCGATGTCAAGGAATCTCTTTTGTGCCCTTACATCTAAACTAAACTAGTGTACCCAACTGGACTGGAAAAACTTTTATTTAGGTCCTGCAGGACGCGCTTAGCACGTAGCTGGCGGTTCCTACGGTAGGACCGACAGGGAATACCTGGCGGCCGATTCGTGGGCCTGCTCTGTTATATTTTAAAATGTTTAACAGCATTATCCTTGTTCCACCATTCTTGCATTAGAACAGCTCGTAGTGTTCTCAGCCTTTACATATCCTAGTAATGTGCATCATATTTATCCGCGCACTAACATGTGTGCCATTCACAACTTTGTGTGGCAGCTTAACATTACAATGGCCAAAGAAAGTGTGTTGTACTTGTCTTGACCAATGCATTTTTATTCGTGAGCGGAAGCTTACTATAAAGGTTGATCATTGTTCTCTTGAGTAGATTTTGTTTTCTCCAAGATGTTTATACGTACTTAAAAGTTGAAGTTCAAGTACTTTCTACAGCAAAGCCACTTCGAACTAGAAGTACATTCATAATTGCTAATACACAGGGAACACCAAAGTTGGGAACTATAAGGGGGATCTTTTGCTTTAGATGTTTCTGTGACCAAAAGATTACAAATTCTGCCGATCGTCATGCTGAATATTGTAAATACCCCCCTCCCCTTATGTAATGTTCGAAAAGGCTTTGAGGCTAAATAAATGCCTAAATAAACAAATTCAAAGAAACAGCCGACGGCAGGCATTTACGTGTAATTTGATTTTGGTGCAGACTCCAGATTGTAAACTGAACTGCTGCTATCAAAAAGACGTTCGTACTCACACTTGCTGGAACTACAAAAAAACTGGATGGTATGTCATGCATGCCTGGCAAGGTGGGTATCTTTCTCTCCATAAATTGTACAACTCGTGACTATGCTTTATTGAGACACATAATCATTAGAGTCAGATGTCTCTATATTTTTTGTTTTCAAAAGTTAGTGTTCTTGATGAAACGTGTTTCTCGCGAGACTACGATACCAACATCACAAATCGAATTATTTCCCACAAGGATGCCAACTCTGACATCGCTTACAAAATGCTTACAGGTTATGTGACATTTTAATGATTTTGTAAGTAGTGGGGTCATTATTAAAGTTACAGCTGAGACAAGCAATAATTTCTCTCTCAAGAAAACAAGTCCCCCTGTGACGCCCACGTTCATTTCTATGTCTAATGTGAATGCTAATGCTACAGCACCCTCTCTATTTACTCGCCACAGCATAAAGGGGCTGACAACCAATTTTTTATGATACACATTTTTTTAGCGCAACGGAAAGCTTATTGGTCTGAATGTCCAATATACAGTGATAACGCGGAAAACACCATGGCGCATTTTTTATCACAATTTTCTTATCTGTACTGAGGATGTATTCATGCTCAAGAAACGTGCTGGAAATAGGTATAGCTAAGCGCGATAGGGGTTATACGGCTGCACTGGTGGAAACAGGCAAGAAGTCCGGCTCTAGCTTAAGAAAGTTTATTTATCAAGCCGACGTTCGTGCAGTTTATATTTTATGAGACGTTGAAATACTTTTAGTATAATAGGTGGTGTCTGAATCTATGCCCCTACGACGGCTTCCTCCATCTAACAGAAACTAATCTCGAAGGCCATGCTTTTGCTCACCGCAAGCGGCAGGGTTTTCTTTAGCCAAGCCAAGTGGTACGATGTGTCAGCAGTGCAATTATTGCAATGCTGGCATCCATTTACGGCACAATTCGTCGATGGCATTTTGTATCTTGCAGAAACCAGATAGTTGGGGTGCCAACTCGCAGCTCGCTGGGCAGGTGGAGGCGCCGTACTTTACTGAGGCCGCGCGGTCCCACCGTATGGAAGGCTCCGGGGAGGGGGGGGGGGGGAGGGTGCTGCGGCGGCGCGAGCACCGCCCGCGCGGCTGTATCTTGAAAGGCATCTTCGGCTGGGGGCGAGAGTCCGCCCTCCCTGTTTTCGCGGCTAAGCTCACGCTGATGCGGAGCGCCGGCTTCGCTTGTTGCTACTGCTGTTTCCTGCGACAGCCAGTTTCCGGGGTCATCGAGTAGATGGAGTTTGGGCATGTTTGCTTGTGCGCGTGTGACACCATGCTGGTTATTAGTGTGTTAGGTGCCTATGTTTACCAGGTTGGTACGCTGGGTATGTTGGTATTCCATACTGAACCATTCACAGCGTGAAACGACAAGAACGCACAGAAAAGATGCACGGAGAAGTGCTGACTGCTCTTGTCCGTGTATCTTTTCTCTGTGTCTTAGGAAAGCACAGAAGAATCGACTTAAGAACCGACGAGAGAAAACCGACTTAAGAACAGTAATCTATTATACTATATATGAAGTACCAAGACTTCGCCAGCCAGTGCGCGACTTACTGGTTTGAGAACTTTCGCTGCGAATCCTATTGAAATCGCTAACAGCCTGCTGTTCTGTCACTATATATGTCATGGTCATTTCATTTCCATCAACGTCATCGCGACCGTTCTGGCCAGTTGTCAGTCCCTTCAACGTCATTATGAAATTGGTCGACAACATCCTCTACGAAGCATCATACCGAGAAACGGTGATGATAACGCCGACCATGAGTCGTCATTGCAGAGATTGGCACGAGCTCGTGCGAACGCTCCAGCTGTGGACGAAGACAACGAGGCTCGAACGCAATCATATGGTTCGCATAAATGCATGTTCTGCTAGCGTGGTGGCTGTGTAGCCTACTGGTTACGACGCTCGGCTTCGGAGCGTGGGTACGCGGGTTCGAATCCCGCCTCGGCAACAAAGTTTATTTCTTTCTTCATGCTGATTATGTTATTTCTTGATACGAACCACAAATTACGGCTCGCCTAAACAGCTTCACTGTTAAAACGTTGGCGGTGGGGCGTTTTCAACCTATGAGGCCATGCTTAGAAGTTTAGTGTCTTACCCACTGGGCTAAGCACGCACGCTTGGAGAAAGTGCATATATCTGAACCATGTGAATGTGTTGTATCAGCAGCAGAAAAGCAGCGTCAGATAAATGTTTCTATGAAGACATGCTGAAACATTTTGTGATGGTGACAAAAACCATCTCTAGGACGACATGTAGAGCCGACCTGAAGCATTGTAGTAGACATAAAGAAAATCCCGATTTTACGAAATGGCAATGCCAAAACAACGCATATCCCGATGCGTTTCTGTGGTCGATGGATGTGCCTTCCGCAGGGGCGTTCCTTCACCGACCGGAATTCCACCGATTTCTGAGGGCTCATGCGCTTCACGTCGTGCAACACAGACAGATAAGCAGTCAACTATTTTAGAAGAATGATAAGGAGTGATGAGGGGTTATATGCGTCTCATCGCGGTGATAATGGATCGACGCGGTAGGATAAGGGTCGGAGCAATTTTGATAAAGTTGATAAGCTCCAATGAGGGTTGAAAAGGATAGGATCATGTTCGATAAGGTTGATAAGGACAGATAAGGGCTGATAGACATTGGTTAGATTGCGATAAGGTTGATACCGCCCGATAAGAGTCGGATCTAGTGCGATAAGGTTGATAACGGCCAATAAGCCTTGATAAGGGTTTTTACTGGTCTGGTCAAGTTTCATACCAGTAATAATGACACCGGGCTGCATGGATATGAGCAAGTGGCACAATTCCTGTGCATACTTTGGCAACTCACAGGGGAGTTTACGTGTGAATATTTTTATGCGACTCGATGACAATTTTCTTATTTCTTTCAGACTTGCAAGAGAGGAGTTTGTGGAGAACACCAATGGGCTGGTTAAAGAACACTGCTTTTCCTAATACTTAAGTACAAACTGGTGTTTCGGAAAGAAAATAAAGAAGGTGCACTACACTATTATATTTTTGCGTATTTCATTAAGGCTCGTCTGAAACAAGCATAAGGACTGTTTCATATAGCTTATTTCTAGCGGCGTTAGAAGTTCTCAGGCTTTCGCGATTTTGGTAACGTAATGATGTTATGTGACTTACCACAGGCCAAAACCGTAAAGGTGTGTTTACTATTTACTCAATTTCTAGATGTAGCCAGGTAGCAGAATCGGAAAGAGAAGCAATAAAAATAATTATTTGGACCTTGAGCTGGTTTTGTGCACAACTGACCGACTTCTATTTGCAGTCTTCGGCTGTTTCCTTATGACATGAACGCAATAACAGCACATCCCCAGGAATAGAATATGCCGCCAATGGCGTCCTTCTTGTTCAGTCGCAAATGGCAAAGCACAATTATTTTACTGCTCTGTTTACAGACCCGGGCACGAAAGGAACATTTCCTTTTCACCTTCATTTCACACTCGTAATATGCTAGGCAAAACATGTCGAATTCGACGTTCCTCGTCCAACACTGAACCGAACGACGTCACGTTACGTAGGGAAACTACTAAGTAAACTTAGTATGTAAAACTAAATTAGCTACGGAGTCTATTGGGCAAAAGCTCAGTAAGCAGTCTCTAAGAGGTTTTCGCACTTTACTTAAACCGTAGAGGTCAATCTCTTATGATTTGTGAAAGACGCAATTTTTTAGTCCCCGCTAGCCAAGAAACAGGCTGCTACGCTTGGCGCACGGCCGCTGGGAAAAGAAAAAAAAAAAAAAAAAACACCTTTTTTTTTTTTTATCCAGTGCCGTGCTTGGTCCATCTACAATTCGATGCTTTTATGTGTTTATTGCGGGTGCATTCACGCACCGAGATTTCTTCAGTTAAAACAAAATATGATCGCTTCCTTCCATACACAATAACGTGTATCTGTGAGAAATTACGCGTAGAGAACTGCGTTCTTCTTGAAACGTGAATGTTCCGCAGCCTCGCCATAATCTCAACGTCTGTTATTATGAATATACTGCCCCACCGCCTACACATGGTGTTTCAGGGAACACTTTTAAAAAAATGTTTAAAAATTGCCTACGGCAAATAGCACAATTCTAGTCTACGAGCTGGTCTACTCAAAGAGACGGACATTGCTTGCACAAGAAATTTAAAGCATAATCGACTAACTAACTTCATAACCCCAGACAGAATCTTCTTCTGTCTGGGGTTTTACGTGCCAAAACCAGTTCTGATTATGAGGCACGCCATAGTGAAGGTCTCCGGATTAAATTTTGACCACATGAGGTTCTTTAACGTGCACTACAACGCAAGCACACGGGTATTTTTGCATTTCGCCTGCATTGAAATGCGGCCGCCGCGGCCGGGATTCGTTTTAAAGACTAATTACCCTATGGCGCATATTGCAATGATAAATTCTAGTGGCTGAGACTGCAAAGCACATCAACTTGAAAATAATTGTGTAGATGACAGCATTTACGAGACATGGCTGTCAATCTTGCAGTAAAGATGCGCTGTCGTTTCACTTTCTTAACAAAACGTAGTTTTACGCATCATCATCAGCCTATATTTATGTCCACTGCAGGACGAAAGCCTCCCATTGTGATCTCCAAGCCCCTGTATTGCGCTCGCTGATTCCAGCTTGCACCTGCAAATCTCTAACTTCATCACCCCACCTAGTTTTCTGCCGTCCTCGACTGCGCTTCCCTTCGCTTGGTACCCTTCTGTAACTCTAATGGTCCACCGGTTATCCGTCCTACGCATTACATGGCCTGCCCAGCTCCATTTCTTCCACTAATGTCAACTGGAATATGGCTATCCCCGTTTGTTCTCTGATCCACAACGCTCTCTTCCTGTCTTAACGTTAGGCCTAACATTTTTCGTTCCATCGCTTTGTGCGGTCCTTAACTTGTTCTCGAGCTTCTTTGTTAACCTCCAAGTTTCTGTCCCATATGTTAGCACTGGTAGAATGCAATTATTGCACACTTTTCTTTTCAACGACAGTGGTAAGCTCCTAGTCGGTATTGGCAATGCCTGCCGTATGCACTCCAACCCATTTATTATTCTGTAAATTCTTTCTCATGATCAGGGTCCCCTGTGAGTAATTGACCTAGATAAACGTATTCCTTCATAAACTCTAGAGGCTGATTGGCGATCCCGAATTCTGGTTCCCTTGCCAGGCATTGACCATTATTTTTGTCTTCTGCATATTAATCCTCAACTTACACTTTCTCGGTTAAAGTCGCAATCATTTGCTGTAATTCGGCCCCACTGTTGCTGAATAGGACAATGTCACCTGCTAACCGAAGGTTGCTGAGATAATCGCCGTTGATCCTTAGTCCTAAGCCTTCCCAGTCTAAGAGCTCGATTAATTCGGCTAATCATGCATTGTTTATGCATCAATAGATTTTAAGTAATTAATTATCTAACTCTAGAAGTACTGTCCTAATTGTGAAAGTGTCAATGAGAAAATTGTAGAGCAGCATGAAATACTCCCGATAAAGCTAACTGTTGCTCAATACGTGCTACATAGATCTGTTTTTCCGAGCGTGAAAAAAATGCCCGCGAATACGCCTCGAACGGCCAGTCGCGCGGCACTTCTGCGTGTATTCGCGGGCTGCTTTCACACTCGAAAAACACATTTATGGCACGTATTGAGCAACAGAAAGCTGTATCGGGAGTTTCTCATGTTGCTCTGCCACTTTCGCATTCAAACTTTGACAATTAGGGCAGTACTTCTCGAGTTATATAATTAATTACATTAGCTAATTAAATCTCAGTAACGAAACAATTACTGGCGGCTACTCCACTGCACTGGAAACGATACGCACTAGGTTTGCTTCGCGTAACGCCGTTCCTTTTTTTAAATCGTGCTGCGTGATAGCTGGGACACCCTGTATATATATAATGCGGTTACCCGAATGATCCCTCGGTGCTTCGCCCACTCATCATCATTCACTTCGTGGATATGCAGTGTTTTTGAGTGTCAATAGTTTTTCTCTTAGTCACGGTCATGGCTATGACTTCGACCAACACCTTAGCCTTTTCCTTCACCTATATATAGTACCCATCCGAACCCATTCCAGTGATTTGGGTGTTAATATTTTTTCCATGAGTCATTGTCATTTTTTCTGAGTCATGCTCATGATTATGACTTACTGGTGCACTGTGCTTTCATTTGGAACACATAAAGTTTGTATCATCGTCAGCGTATATTTATGCCCACTGCAGGCGAAGGCCTCTCCCTGCGGTCTCCAGTACCCCTGTCTCGCGCTAGCTGATTGCAACTTGCACCTGCAAATTTCCTACCTTCATCGCTCCACCTAGTTTTTCTGCCGTACTCGACTGCGCTTCCTTTCTCTTGGTACCCATCTGTAATTTGGCCACCGGTATTCATCTGCGCATTACATGGCCTGCCAGCTCCATTTTTATTGCGATAGCAAT
>NC_051154.1:217348674-217473191 GCF_013339745.2 Dermacentor silvarum
TTCATCGTTCCGGGCACGCTTCGGAGTATCCTACTACTCCTCTCTCTCTTCTCGGCTCGCCGTGCATCGGGGTATGAGAGGGTGTTTCGCCGCGCGCCCTCTCTCTCCTCTCTCTCGATACCGTAATCTTCGCGTATGTTGTCGAAGCTTCTAGTCTCCGTTGATCGCGTCGGCTGTCTGTGGCGTATGCGCTCTGTCCTTCTGTCGAAGCTGCCCCGGTGCCGACGTGCTCCTTTGTGGTGTTGGGGATGCGCTGCGAGCGCTTTGATTTAGCGCACTTTTGTTACAGAGAGAGAGAGAGAGAGAGAATTTATTCGAAAAAAGGCAGAGAGGTCGGCCTGAGCTAGCGTGCTCTAGCCTGTTACTCACTGGACATGTATTCACAAAAATATATTACGCTAGAATAGAGTTCGTAAGAGCAAATTTCAGCCAATCCTCCTTCTGCACATATAATTAGCGAAGGCGGCCAGCCAATGGCAAAGAGTACTTACGAACGAAAAGATTTGTGAATTCCGCCCCTGAAGCGCGTTGGCATTCTCCTCTCCACTATTTCAGATGTGTAGGAAATGCGATACTTCCTTTTGTTTAGACGTTACGGAGATGTGAATTTGACGCGTAATGAGACCACCAGTCACTAAAGTTTAGAAAATTAGAGACACCTAAGCACTTCTCATGGGTTGTGAATGCGAAAGCAGTAATGTCCAATTGAACGCCGCTGAGCGGTCCTCCGAGCTTTGCGCTGCGAGCAATGCACCCTAGTGGTAGCCGCTGCCCGATCCAGCAAACAGAAACAGCCTGCGGTGCCAACGCCGAATGCTGCCAACGTCCTGTGGGACGAGAGACCGAGGAAGCAGCAGCAGACTACGCGCCACAGCTAAGCCCATTGGGGTGAGAGAGAGAGAGAGATACGGACCGCGCGCCGGCTTCCGAGAGTGAGAGCGAGGGTGACATGGCGTGGATTCCATGCCCTCTCCCCTCACGCAACACCTGACGTGCTAGTGCGGGAGCACTAGCACGTCACAATGATATTTATTTCATCTTATAATGGAAAAAAATTTATTTACCACTTTATACATATCGCTTTTGCGCCTTGAATTCATCGACTACATGGTGAACTGTTCTGACGTCTTACTTATTCCGTTAGCAAAAGCTAAAGCATTGTACGTCGTGGAATCAGCGCAGAAACCGTATATGACGATGTTGCAGCGAGCTTCACAATTAACAGCGTGCAGAGGCCTTTCAAGGAAGCTTGAAAGGCAGTATACCAGCGGCCAGGATTCTTATAAACTCAACACATAATAGCTTTTGACAAGAGGAGCAATCACTCGTCATATGAGAAGTCAGGGTAATCGTCATGGCAAGGGTCGAGTCAAGGACTGCATGAATACGAGACTGATCGACATCTCAGTTGCGAGGGGACATGGCTTACCAGCCGTCAAAGCGACCGCGTCGGACGCTCGGAAGGAAGCGTTCGGGAAAGATTATAAACCATGTAAGAGACAGGCCGGAAGAGTTTCCGCCCAACTTCAGCTCATTCTACACGGATGTGCTCTCTGCAAAGGTCTAGCCGCCTTCAGTGGCCCAATTTTCTGGCGTTCATCTTCACCCTTTTATGCGCGCTCCTCCGCACATTAGGTACGCAAATTCTACCGAGGAATTGCAACGGTCAGTTGAAACCGCGTCAACGACATGGCTAGTCTTGCGCGCGGAGAATCGTTGATCTCAGCGGACAAACAAAGTGAGGAAGATGAGATTGGCGCAAAAATATTTTTAAAAACGTTAGGGGCAGCTTCACACTATAAGTGATGCAAAGACTGGGCAAACAGCCAAGCTGGTGGCCCTTCCCTATATACTATAGCTTTAACTTTGCTTCCCTTTTCTTAACTTGGTTTGGCTTGGCTGGTTCTTAGTCAAACTTAGCTGACCCCGAGTATGAGGACGATACTCGGCGTCGGCGCGCAGTCTTCTAAAGGCTGATTCACACTAGGCCGACACGGCACTGATTTTTGTCTGCCGACTGTTGGCGACAGCGTCTTCCTTCCTTTAAACCGTGGCCACAGCGTTTTCCGTCCTGTAAACTGCTCGCGTCATCAGTCGGCAGACCAAAATCATTCTCGAGTCGGCGTAGTGTGAATCAGCCTTTAAGGCCCCTTTATAGCCCAACGTAGCATTGACGCGCGAGCACGCTCGCCACGGGGACGCCACGCCAGCGAAAGCGCAGCACTCTATAGTCAGGTGCGAGGTATGGCCGACGTAGCCGGCGTTCGTCGACGTGCCCCGGCTGCAGCCGGCGTCGAGATGCGGCATGCTGCATTTCGCGCCGGCCTCGTCACCCAGAATGGACCGCATCCGCGTCTCGTCGAGCAAGATGGGCTGATGGATACTGGTGGCAGCACGTGCAGCGAGTTCGCAATTTCGTATAATCCTGAAACTCCTAGTTTCGTATAAAATGCGCATGCGTCTAGGTGGCGTGGCGCGGCGCACACATTGGACTATAATAGAGGGGTCGGTTTTCGCGCCTTCCATAATCACGGCTATCCACCAGCCAGTGGCGTAGCCAGAAATTTGTTCGGGGAGGGCTCAGGTTGCAGCGCGGCCTCCTCCTATAGAATTTGTCGAGGGATCAAATGCATGAATAATAACTGCATTGCCAATTCCATTGTATATTAGATGCTGCAAACGAATTATTGAACGCTATGCACTGTCCATTAAAATATGTATGTTGTCATAAAAGAATAAATTCATATGCCCCAAAAATTGTGGCAGAAATATCTGATATCAATGCTTCCGCGTTTTTTTTTTTGTCTAATTAATAAGTAAAGAAAACATCACATGAACTTTAGAACTATTGACCCTTTTCGGGGAGCAGTGTGTTTTAGAGAAACGAGATGGCGCTCACGGCGGCGCGCCATACCTCTCCTCAGCGACCACGCACGAATACGAAACCATTACCGCTTCTACCTTGCTTCTGTGCGATCAGTTGTCGGAAATGCAACTGAGTTTTCGCTAACACACTGTGCTCCAATCATGCTAGATTTAATAATGTGGATTGAAGACGTGTGCAGTAGTTGGCTGCAAAATAGTGACTGGCATGTTAAGGAATAGAATGAATTTGTGTGGCCAAGTTCGCGGACCGCTGCTTCAACCGTCCGAACGTGTTACCGGCACTTCGTGATGTACGACTTTCCTCGAGGATACAGAAATTTGCTCATCCGCCAGCCTTGTATCGCTAACCTTCAAAGAAAGGGCTTCATCCCCTTAACGTCGGCAAGAATGAGTACCACTCGCTAAACAATGACAAAGGGAGTAGCACCACTTCCTGTCATATTAAGTTTCGCGCACGTTATCTATACACGTCTGTCCAAATGGCAGGAAAACTTACGCCCACTCTATCGCCGACGTATCAAGAATAAGTGAATACTCACACTTGAATATGTGCACTGTATACACGCAATAAATGACGGACTACACCTATAGCGCACTAATGGTCGAAGGTGAATGTTTCGTGGTGGTCCACAAGAGTAAACAAGTTACTAGCTGTAATATATATTTGCTACAAGGTATTACAATGTACAAAACCGCTACGTTTGAAGCCTTGTGCGCAGAAAGAACAAATCTATCGGATCCGGAACTGAGCACACCCGCGAGTGATTAGGCAGAAAATAATCAGATAGGAACTTCACTGAGTCAGAAACTGACAAGCCACTGCTTCAAAATATTTGCCTAATAAAGAACAAAGAGCAAAACACACTAATCCTGACTGAATATATAATCGGGCAGCTTGGAATTCATATTTAGCCCCGCTTTTAGAACAAGCACCATATACGCTGCTTATGTCATTATGTTGTCATAAAAGCATTATGTTGCCATAGCTTAATCAGCTCCGAAAGCGCTTTTGCATGTTCTCTGAAGCTGTGATCAAAGCTTCGTGTCGTCCATCTAGTCACCGTCCATGATATCTCCGAAAACAGATGTTTTCTAAGCCGCGCCGGCGTCATACACTTCCATTGTAAACAAGGAGGCAACGGAGGCAGTTGAGGCAAGCAATGGACGCGTTACCACGTGATCAAACATGGCAGCGCCCACGGGATCGCCGCGAAAAGGGTCAATATCAGTTCGAAACCAGCAAAGCAGTGCATGCAGCTTATATCAAAAACGTAAAGGCCATGAAATGAATAAGTTGAGGACAAACATTTTGATGAATCTTTGTCATTCAATAACCTTGTTTACATTTTTCTACATATACGAGGGATAGCGTCATTGAGGAAGAAACCTCAATGACGCTATCCCTCGTTGCAATCGATAGCGCACTAGCAGCTGTAATTCGTCGTGTATTGTAATTACACCGAGATAATACTCGCAGCAGTGAGTACAAATAAGAAGTGGGAGTTCTGCAAAATATATATTAGAAATTGCGAAGATAGAATGGAATATACAAATGCGAAGATACAACTCGCTAAAGGGCAAAAAAAGAGCCGCTGGAAACAAAGTTCACTGCTTGTATACACAAAACCAATAAGATATTTGAAAATACGTATGAGTCTCCAATAAATCTACGTATTTAAGCAAACGTTAGTGTATATAATGCGTCAAATAAGACAAATAAATATGTTGCTCAGTCACAGATAGTAAACTTTGCGCACAGAAAGACAGATTATCTAGCCAAGAACATAACCATGATCGCAGAAATCGTGATATGTACTAGGGCCATGCAGCGGTCGCGACAGCGCCATGTGGGTAGAATAATAGAGGAATAATGCATAAATCAGTACGAAAATGTTTAATTTAACTGTCTGCACAACGCCAACAATTATTCTGCACCCAAAATTAAAGGAGGGTATTCCTTCGTTTTAAAAAAGAAATAAAAGCAGGTAGCTGAAAATGAAAGAAAAGGGCAAGCGAAGGCGAGTGTGTTTTTGGCGAACGCCGCGTGGGCCGGGCTTTCAATGAGCAAGGTCGGTCAAAATTGGTTATTGGTATTCTCGTAATTTTTGTATTCGCGTGATAATTGTGATCATGATGCTAACTGCTAGAATAAACGGCGAAAATTTCTGCGGTTTTAAAAGCTAATGAACGGTCACACGTTTTCATAATTAAGAACTATGGACCTGAAGGAACAGTGCTTTTTACTTGCATTGATTTTTGCTGCTTCGCTATCTAAAGGACAAACTTCTCTCGGCCGGAAAGTTGAGCGAAGCGGTCAATGACTTCGGACACGTTGATGCCGACGTCTCTGTGGGTGTATAGAAGCGCCAGCCTAACCATGCGTTCCACAGACATTGTAGAGCGCAAGTAGTTTTTTAGTAAACTCTTGTTAAAAAAATATTCTCTCTGCGCCGGCAGTGGTCACTGGAAGGGTGACTAGAAGCTGCAGCAGTATTTACACATTTACATAGAACCTGCTGTCGCAATGAGAGATGGGCATCTATTCCGGTGCTAAAACCTAAAACAATCCCTTGATGTCGTTGGCATACTTGTTTAGGTACCTTGCAGAAACAGTAGGCTGTTCGATTCCAGCGATGTCCGTCGTTTCGTCAGGAAGTATGGAGAAGCAGCCTGCTTTTGAATCTAGGCTTTCTTTGATAATGTCGCCACAAATTTTCTATTATTTGGTTTTGTGCGTCTGAGCTTAAATACGAGGCATTACTGGGGCAACCTTCCAAATGGTTCTTCAGATATGTATCTCCACAATCAGCTCGCATCCAAAGAAGCACTCTGAAAATGCCTGTATTTTCAGCAGGGGCATTGCTTATATCCATAGGGCCCCTGTCCCTGTGGCCACGGAGAGCCAGACCTTGTCGCCCGCAAAAAAAAAAAAAAAAAAAAATCGCAATAGTAGGTCATTTACTTTCTTCTGTTTTCTCATAATTTACTTTGCCTGCCCTGGTCCAGCTGATCAATCACATTGGGCACGCTTCCTGAAAATGTTTGGAGAAAATTATCACTGACAGTCACGGTGATATTTAGTATTTTCGTGTGTGTGTGGGAGATTGCAAGCGCGAGCTTCCATTTATGGAACGGCTTGGACACGAGCGTTTTGGTGCGCGCATGTTGGCCCAAGTTTATAAGAACATTAACCCCATAAAGTTCTAGAATTGAAAATCTTTTAAAGCATGCCTTTGGAAATGTCAGCGCACCTTTCGCGTCAAAAGTTTATGAGAACTTTATACCCATAAAGTTTCGCAATTGAAATCCATGCGCTCCGTATATTCCGCGGCCGCTGCGAGGTGCCGCAACGCGCCCGCTCGCTATCGAAAAGCCGATGAAAGTTTGTGCTCGGATGGGGCTCCTTGCGTTACGTGACTCCAGGTGCAAGGACGTTGTCACGAAATCCAGCCCGAGTTCGCAATGTTCGTGCCGAAATGTCTTTTCGAGCCTGAAAAGACATTGTAGACAAAATCCAGAATGATTGCCGGCGTCGGTGGTAGTTGTGGTCGGTGGTGCATGCCCGCACGAAAAAATTTCGGGGGGGGGGGGGGGGGGGGCTGAAGCCCCATCAGCCCCCCCCCCCCCCCCCCCTGGCTACGCGCCTGCCACCAGCCTATCTTGCTCGACGAGACGCGGATGCGGTCCATTCTGGGTGACGAGGCCGGTGCGAAATGCAGCGTCGCATCTCGACGCCGGCTGCCGCCGGGGCACGCCGACGACCGCCGGATACGTCGGCCGCGCCTCGCGCTGTGGCGAGGGTAACCTGGGAGAGGTTAGTAACCTCGCCGAGCGATGACGTCACGTGCGTCGCCTAGCAACACCTCGCACCAGCTGTGCGAGGCGTTGCTAGGCAAGGCGCGGTGACGTCATCGCCAGGCGCAGTTTTTTGTTCGCACTACGCGGCCTAACCAAGAGCTTAAACAGCTCCGCTGTTAAAAAGCAAAGAAAGAAAACTGGCAGTGGATAGAATACCCGGAGAATGAGGACACTCTGAATTGATTTGGGTGAGAACTTGCGATAATAAACGCGTCCAATTCAGACAATGTCGAAACATATCGAAGCTGGAAAAAAATTAGTACAATTAAGGGCAAGAGTCTAATACGGGTGTCACACGGCGCACTTTCGATCGCGATTGAGCCAGGTTGGATAAGCTAACTTTTCGAAGGCGAAACGACGCTTTTACACATGACGCTATCATGTCGTGCCGGCATCCCTATACGTCAGTCGTTGTCATTTTGTATCTCACATGGAGACCACGGAACTCGGAGTATTCCCTCACAAACTCGCTTGCGTATAACTGCATTATCAACCATGCGATCAATTCGTCTCTTGAGAAGCCGCTTTTTATCAAAGTCCGGGCACCCTTGCTCCAGATTTGACGTCGCACATGGTTGGCTAGAGCGCCAAGCGCGTTGAGTGTGAGCTCATCGCGCCCGTGCGAGCTGTTCTGGTCGCTATTGTATTAGCTGGAGCAAATGGTTTAGCTGGTTTGGTTGAGTGTACAGTCGAGTCTGCCGCAGATTTTTGTTGTTGTTCGTAATCGTACATTGCGTAGTGGCCCCTTTCCTCTTGTAATATGCTTTGCCGCATAACTGATGGTACTGCGGCGAAGCTAACTTTATGCAGTGGTGCTGCTGATGCAAAGCCTGCTCATGCTACCGAGTTTAGGGAACATCTCGTTAGGACATTCTTATTCGGGCGGTCAATCCTGTTAATGAACCGATAAAGTTTATCCGGTGTTTAAAACCGAATTTGCAACATTAAAAACCGATTTATGCAACCATCTTTAGACCTTTTCCAGTTTGTGTTTGGGTAACGGCGGCAACGTATAAATGATGATTAAATATGTCAAACAAATTATATTTGGGTTGTGACAGAAGCAGGCTGTTCTCGTGTCTTTTCAATGTGCAGACAAGCACTGATGGTGACTGAGATCCAGCTATACCTTTACCAAAAAGAAAGTAAAACTCCAATTAGGAAAAAAAGAAGTTGCATAGCCAGAATGCAATTCAAATTGATAGAAATGTTCCCGGCCAGACTTCAATGTAAGTGCCGAGGAGGAGGAAATAACTTTATTGAGTCCTGAGGAACCCCTCCCCACCCACTCTTGGTTTAGTGGTCGGCAGGGGTCGCTGGTCGCACCCACGTTGGGACGGGAAGCCCGTGAGCCTCCGCCCTTTCGTGAGCCCTCTGGACGGCCCGGAGCATGTCATGTTTTACATAAAACCAGCAGAGCAATAGCATTTGGCCTCGCAGTGAGTCCTAATAGAATTGTGCGGTTTGCAGTTCTTAGATGCTATGGCAAGAAAAATTCCATTCATCTGGAAATGTAGTTTCAATGTTGTTCTGCATAACCAGCCAACTCTAGCACTAAAAGATCTAACATAATAGAATAATTAGGAGCAGCAGGTTCGTAGTGTTGCCCTGAGAATTGATTATTAATTTGCACCAGTCATATAATTGAGTAAGAGCATTTAGGCGCAAAAACGGGAAAATCATGGACTGCAGAAACGTACGCATGGTTCACACACGTGTTGAAAATAAGGAACACCGGATAAACTTTATCGCTTCATTAACATGACTGACCGCGCGAATAAGAATGTCCTAACGAGATGTTCACAAGACTCGGTAGCATGAGCAGGCTTCGCCCTAGCGGCACCACATAACACCCATAATGATAGCATACAAAGAAACCATTGTGTGTTATCCTTTCCTTTAAGCCAAAGCCGTCTCCACAAACCACTCCCGCTCTTCATTTATGTTACCCGCACTGTCCTCGCAACCTAACACCTCGGTCGAGCCTACTGCTTCCGCATTTGTCACTAGATTCGCCGACGGAAAATGCTCACTGACGCTCACTGGTTTCTAGCCAACGGCAGCTGCGCCATCTAGAGCATGCGACGCGCACCTCAAGTTTTTAAGCGTAGCCTTTGAGATTCGCATTGCGTAAGCGACTTGCTACTCTCGGAGGCCAACTGGGGCGCATTCGTTGCGATACAGATGGTGCTACAGCCGCTCCGAAGTCTCAATATGGAAAAAATAGCAAGTGAGTCTATGCGCCAACTGTTGTTCGATATCAAGATGATTTGAAATTTACAAATGCTTCCTTCACTGTGACTTTCATTCTGGGTTCTAGAAATACAAAAAAGATAGTCTGACTTGCTTCAAGCGATGGCAAACAACATTACCTTGGTTCTGTCTAGCTACGTGGCATTTGCATATTTTTAAATTTTGGCATAAGTTACATGGGACACATGGTATAGCCCGATAAAGAAACGACCACGACGGCATCGCGACCACGAGCACGTACCTAGTGGCCCAAATGTCATTCATCTCATGCATACATGTCACTTATGTCATGTCATTCGTGTCATGTCACGCATGCATGTCATGTCATGCATATCCTCATATATTTACAGTGGAAGAAACGACCACGAGAGCACCCAACGACTACGAGCACGTGGTGGCCCAAGCTAGCAGACAACTTGGGTCACTGGATCGGGCGTATGAGGCTAGATAGATAGGTAGACTCAACGTGCCCAATGTAAGCGAACGTTGATTCGCATTTATGGTAAACTTATTTCAGCATAGGTTGGTGTCACCAAATTTCTGCTGTAGACTTAGAGTATGACAGTTTTTTGTTGTAATTCAAATCTTCGAATGTTACGTACAGTTTACATGACTTGTAGGAATCCGTGTTGGCTCCTCGGTCCATCCGTTCTCGTATACGTCGCGTTCGAACTCAACGTTGAAGGCTAGAATAAATTGTCCGCCTCGTCATGTAGTTGTGCTCTTTTGGCAGTGCCAGTGAGCCGAGGCTGCAGCTGCAGGGGGAAGACGACTGCCTTTTCACCCGACAAGAAGGCTGAATGACTGTGGCGCTCTACCACTGCACACGCCGGCCGCATTTCGTGGGAGCAGAACGCCCGTGTATTTAGGTTTATGTGCACGTTACGGAGCATATGTGAAGGAGAGTATGACGTGTGCTGATCATGAGAGAAGGAGTAGCCATCACTTCAAACAAACAAAAAATTATTGGGGCTTATCTTGTCCACAAACGATAATCGCCATCTGTCTTGCGTGCGCTTAATTTCTTTATCGATGCCGTGCCGGCATTTGTAGGTCACGAACGGCATGCGCGTATCGGCGTGCCATTGCGTTCCTGCCAGAAAAGTGTCGGGCGCGGAAAGCTAAAGAAAGGAAGTGCCCGCGAGATAGATGGCGATTAATCCGATTATTATTTGAGCACAAATCCCCACAGGGTGCACCATTTCTCATTATTTTTTTATAGCGAGCGCCTTACTCGATGGACAATCACCTTATAATGTCAACAACAAGAAAATAATATTACTAAATATGAAATAAAAACTAATAAAATATCCACATGCAGGGTGGCTAGTTAGGTGGAAACCAAGGAAAGCCTCGTATTGTCAGAGAAATTCTAATAACATGCAAAAAATCCCGCAATTGTCCGAAAAACTGGAAAGCGGCCGAGTAACGTGGACACTTCATAAAATTGTGTGCATCGCTTCCTATCAAAGTTTCATTTCAGCACATAGTGTCGTAAAAAGTGATTGTAGTGCTCAAGATGAGCGATACTGTCTCTGTGGTGGAAATCATCCAGTCGATTATTCTAACTGTTCCGTTAGGGCTCAATAATTACAGGTGGTTGAAATAATACACCGACGACGCTGCTCTAGGAAGGAGGCGATAAACATTGTGAAAGAAAGGGCGTCTGGCTATGCGGGGGTTATAGGCACACAAAATCTAACCACGGACCTATCACTTACTGCAACTATAGAGGCCGCTGTGTAAAAGGCAGTTACAAAAGTTATGAAACGGCTGGCAATGAGCCTTGATGAATGTATATCACAGACCGTCTCTAGTAACTTATCTCATTTGATGCACACTACCTGCCCAACTCCTGTAACAACGCAAACAGTTGATCCTGAGCACGAAACTAGGGATAGAAGCTCAGATACCCATCCTTCCAATGATGATATCGAACCTTCGACGCCCTCTTCCGCGGGGCCTACAACTGGTAATCTTGTTAACACAGATTTGGATATCACAGATGTGGAACAAAATGCTCGAGCATATAAAAGAACCATGTCTTCTATCAATGAAGATTCCTCCTCCGGTCCTCACTCAAAAGCTAAGAAAAGTCAGTCCAGTGCTGTGATAAAGGAAAGCATTCTACAGAAGGCAGTTTCGGCTGCGGCACTTTCTAAACCATAAGGTCGCTGAAAGTGCTTCAGTGGAACTGTCTGTCTTTATATTCTGCTTCAGTAAATTTATATTGTGTAACTTTTCACTTAATCCTGATTTAATTATTTTACAAGAAACGTGGGTAAATCCTGCGAATTATATTTTTCCAAATAAAATTTTACAGATCATTTCGGTTAGACCGTCCTACAAGAGGTGGCAGAATAATTACATTAACTTCACCTGAAATTTGCCATAAGGCTAAAATTTCATTTCAACTTTCTACTCCAGAGTGTGAAATCCTAGCGATAGAGCTGGTTCTCCCGGGATGTTGTCCCTTTACCATAGTTAATGCATATTTTCCTGCACTGGATAGTGTTATTAATTATTGTGGACGTGACATTCTAATCACAGGTGATATCAGTTCTCATCATATATCATGGGGTTTAAGAACAGATTTGTGCTGCACCCGATTATGGAACTAGTCGTTGGACAATGAGCTAACGTGTGTAAAATCTGGATCTATTACGTTTGTGCGGGATCGATCTTACTCTGCAATAGATCTTGCATTCTGTGGCCCGAGTCTCTCCGTAACTTCTTGGTCGACTGTTGAGTGTTCGACAAGGAGGGATCACCATCCAGTAGTATTTCAAGTAGCACGTCCTGCAACATTTATGAGTGACCAGGTTGGAACTTTCATTAATTACAATTATTTTTTAATGCTTACGAAATGTTCTTTCATCTCTGTCTGGTGAGCCTGCAGAGCAAAAAAAAAAAAACTCGATTATCTGTTCCGCTTTGGAAAGTTCTTGAAAAAAGGCTCAATTTGAGATTCGATTGAATAAAAGAAATTCTTACAGCCCTTGGTGGAATGAAGAATACACTCGTGATTACAGAAAGAGAAAAGCTGCTTGGAAAAAATTATTACATAACCAGAGTCCCAAAAATTGGAGCGATTATAAATTTTTTCGAGCCGTCTTTAAACATACAGTTTCGAGAGCCAAAGATGAATACGACTATAAGCATTTTCATTTCCTAACAATAACAATAAGCGTGCGTTCTTCGGTTTTCTCCGCAGTAGAAAAGTTCTTCCGCGTCCAATTAATATTCTTAAGTAGTGATGAAATGAAACAATCACTAGAAGAAATCGCGAATGGATTAGAACTTAGATTGTCTTCTGTCTTGCCAAGTTGTTCTAACTTACGAAGGGCATCAGATGATTTTACAGAAATTTCGATGTTGGAATTGGATGTGTCAGGATGCGCGACTCTCACGCGTCCCCTGATGTTGTTTTCCCCGCATGGCTCTCGCCTCCTTCGGCTTCGCCGCGTGGCTTTACGGCGGCGGCGGTCAGTGTAGTTGCGGCGTATTACGAGTGATGGCGCGAGCGTTGCGCTGCTAACGCCACCTAAAGGCGGAGTTACTTGGGCGCAAAAGGGAGAAGGCGCTTCGTCTTGGGCGTGGGGTCGGTGGGCAGCGCGGGCGCTTCGCGTGTGCGCCGACCCGCTTCGCGGGACCGTCCCGAGAAGGCTTAGGAGCACGACACCGGAATGTTCGAAGAACGCGCCACCGTTCGCGTGACCGTACACGTGAACGACTACGCGTTGGTGTCTAGCATGCGGGCGAACATATTCGCTCGCTATCCGGTCGCGGTGAATCGGACTTCCTCGATTTGTCGGAGTAATTTGTCGGCGTAGTAATTCGGCTAGCGTGCATTAGTGTATGAAAGCTGCAATAAATGCCCTTTTGATTGTTTGCACCACTGTGTTGTCGATTTTTTGTCCCAAGAGCACGTGTGAGACCCCACAGCTGAAATCGTGGAGCGACTTCCAGATTCAGCTCCCGGCGCTGATGGGGTAACTAACATCTGCTATGATCAGAATTTTATTTAAGGAAACTTCTGATGACCTTTTAGCTGTTGTAAATTACTCAATTCGGTTTTCATGGATTCCGGCTGCGTTGAAAATTGCTAAATAATCCCAATTCTTGAAATCATGGGGAGGGATATACAATCGATAACATTAGGCCAATCGCGCTAACCTCAAATTTGGTGAAATTAATTGAAATAATACTATATTCCCGCATGATTAAATTTATACAGAACAAAGACTTGCTTAGCCTCTGCCGAACTGGATTCCGTCCATCATGTTCAATTTGGCATGCTCACGTGGACTTACAAAATAGAATAAAATTAGCATGGCGACAGAGGCAAATAGGTGCCCTTGTGACATTAGACATTTCCAAAGCCTACGATAGTGTAGAATACCTGATTTTATTGGATATATTTCGAAATATACAGTTTCCAAATTATTTTGCAAATTGGATTGGTGAATTTTTAAATGGAAGAACATTTTACTGCTCTCTAAGAGGCTTTTCCTCGAGTATACATAATCAGTCACGTGGTGTTCCTCCAGGATCTGTCACTTCGCCATTATTGTTTAACATTCTGATGTGTTCCATTCCTCGTCATCAAGATGTACAAACATGCGTATACACAGACGACATTGCTTTCTTCGCATCAGACGGTGATATTCACTCCCTATATTATCGGCTACAGAACTACCTCGCCATAGAAACCTGGTTAAACAAAATTCGCCTTTCACTTAATGTTAGAAAATGCTTGATATTGGTTTTCCCACATAACAATCCCATTAACATATCCTATCGCCTCGAGACTATACCTCAAGTGGAGTCGGCGAAGTATTTAGGTGTAGTCTATGACGGTTCCCTCAGCGGGCTTGGCCGTACTGACCATATAGTTAAAAAAAGTAGTGAGAGCAGTTGGTATGCTAGGTAAGCTATGCAACAGTCGGTCCAGGATACGGAAAGAACCACTTTTAATGATATATAAAATGTATGTGTGGCCCATTTTAGAATTTGGATGTGTATTATTTTCTGGTGCGCCAGCTTATAAATTACGCCCCCTTGTCCTGCTTGAGCGGGAAGCCATGCGATTGTGTTGCGGATTACCCAAATTTGTTGCCAATGACATACTACACAAAGTCAGGTTGCCCTCAATATTATGTAGATTTCGTTTGATGAGGGTGCAAACATTCTTAAATTTGTATGGATCCCCTGTTAGAAGAATGGAAAATATGTTCATTTCTCAGCCTGCATTATTCTTAGGAGTGCACTCGCCTCGGTTTCATACACCACAGGTGGTCTTTGTACAAACATTGATCAGTCCCTTAAATGTACGTATCTGGGAGGTGCCGCCTATTTGTGATGTTCGAGAGAACCTACAAATCATATATGATGACATCTATCCTAGCAACGCAAAACGCCTCTCTCATAACATATTAAATGGCCTATTACAAGACCATTGATTGAGTTAAGCTATAAATACGGTCATTGCGACAGACACCTCACAGTGTGAAGAGAAATCTGGAATTGGCATTTTTTTCTCCCGCTCTAGACTGGTCATTCGCAATCAGGATTCCGAAATTCTTTCCACATTTCTGGCTGAATGAATAGCTGTAGTTTTAGCCTTACGCAAACTAAATTCATCGATATTGGTGGTAGTAATAATAACGGATTGTTTATCCTTATGTTCATCGCTCACAGCAAATAGTGTCACTAACCTTTTACGTACATTTCATTTTCTAGCGCCTGCCCACATAAATTTAATTAGATTGCTTTGGGTGCCTGGCCATAGGGGTTTATTCATGAACGAAATGGCTGACAGTCTTGTGAGAGCGGCCCTCAATGGCCCTGTACTGCCATTACTTCCTACATAAGCTTACCTAACGACTACTAGATTCAGGAGATATTCAATTATTCAAGACTTTTTGAACCCGGCTGTAGCCAATTTTTCAGAATAATGACACTTCCTACTTCCTTGACCCAAAAATTCCTTGCACACCAGAAAAACTGAATTTTTACCCGATTACGTTGTCGAATACCAGTATTAAACTTCTATAGTCACAGGGCTTGGTCTGGCGCCCTCCCCTGTGTGCCCAGTTTTTCGAGGACAATTAGCGAGGACAAGCGGGTGCTCGCGCCTGCGAGAGAGAAACGATGGTATTCCTAAATAAGCGCATCACTGTTTTGATGATCCAAATATAATCTCACTATCAGAGAGGGAGCAGTCTACCTGACTGGAGCAGTGTTTTTATTTATTTGGGGTGTTGCGGAGCGCAGCGTAGCAACACCCCAACGACCACCGCTTCTCGTCGGCGCCCGGCACCGCGGCTTCCGCCGCAGCACCGGGGCTCAAACGCGAGCACTATCCGCTTGTTTACACCACCACAGTTCACCGAGCTCAAAAGCCGTCATGCCACACCACCATTACTGCAATGATTTCCGCCACTATAACAAACGTTACAATAACAAAGCGCGGCTGGCGTGGGCCAGACACCGCCAGACATTCAACGCGCCCTAAACGATTCGCTCCCTACGCACGTAGGAGCTGCGCTCGGCAAGGTCGCTGCGCCAGGTCCCGGAGATAAAGAGAGCCACGCTCAGCGGAGACCAGTGCCTCAAAAGTCCCTAAGCGATTATGTCCCTAGGCACCTAGGAGCTCCACGATCGCTATGACAACACGTGCTAAGTGGAAGTCACTTGACCCGCAGTGCCTCGCCCCCGCTGTACCTACTAGCAATTGTAAAGTCGCCTCCAGTAGTCCATAGCTGCTATTCACTCATTTGTTTGTTGTTTTTTTTTTTTTCCTTTTACTCATTTTACCGGCGGCTGTTCCTTTAAACGTCAAAGCCAGTAGCTTATTTATAATAGCGCGGCTCGTGCTCCACGTGCGATTCCTCGGTTGAGGAGGAAAGTGTGAGCCAGCGCGTGGCAGTCCGCCTTGGTGGAGGCATGCCGGAAATAGCTCTGCCTGGATGAAGCATCGTTCCCGGGAGTCAAGCGAGGGGTATCATCGCCGACCCTTGAGTCTCCGTGTCGGAGAAACACACGACGACCGACCACAAGGCAGCAGCGTTGCGCGTCTGTGAAAAATATTGACAACTTCAGCAAGTCGTCGATGTGTATGCGCGGTCAATCAAAATAAAATATAGTGTGCTACCATGCTTGAGGGCCCACCTTTTCTTGAACCGCACAATTCAGATACAGTGTAGTTTTATGAATTTATTGTCTTGCATGCTTGCTAGTTAGCCTTGTTTTAGCGGCGAAATGTTCATCCTCGTACGCAAAATACAGGGGCACCATTTCTCTAAATAACGCCATGTTCAAGATCACTTCCGTGCACCTAAATGGTCCAGACCAGGGTCTTCAGAAGTTTATTTTGAGCGAGGGGGCAAAAGAAGGGAAGAGAGGGGAGGGGGGGGGTGGTCATTTCGCTTACACAAGGCAACGTTTCTCACTGCTGAACCAATGCTTACTTAATATATGACAGATATTTATATGAACGAAGGGGTAGACCCCGCGGGAGGGGGGGGGGGGGGGGGGGGGGGAGCAGTTACTCCTTGCAACGGAACCTGCAGGGCCGGTCAACCGCCGTTATTAAATCCCGTGATTCGTTTGGTTGTGACTGGTTTAGGGTGCGAAGAGTGCCAAAAGACAAGGTACGCACTACAGAGACTACTGGCACCGCTGTGCGCAGTAAGCCAGAGGGATGCGCTGTGACTCGCGTCTGTGCATAGAATATACCGCGTTGTGAATTTTCGCCCGGTTGGACGAGGCACGCAATGCCGCACGCCTCATCAGGCGAGGAAACGCGCGGCGCGACTATACGCGCCAGCCGCATGGGCGGCGTCAGTCGGGCGCCATGCAGATCGGGCTGGCGTTTCTTCACGTCCGGATAGCAGCTGCTTCCCTGTGAGTCACTCAGCGGATGAGGACGGCTCGTCCGCTGCCTTCAGCGGCTGGTCTGGTGCGCCCTTTACGTTCCTCAGCTTCGAGGGCGAAGGAAGAACGACCGCTCGGCGCCAGAAAAAGACGGACCCTTGATGACAGCCGGGATGTGGGGCGGGTCGGTGACAGGCATTTTGCCTCGCAAACTGCTCGCGATATTGCTTCGCCTGGTCACTAATTTTCTTTTTATTGATTCGTCAGATCGGTCACACGGCTCAACAACCGGTTCGCTCTGTGCGAGTATAGAAGCGAGTCTTGCTCTTTCGTCTGAGAGAGAGAGAGAGAGAAATGAAAATAAGCAGCACCTCTATCTGGGTAATGATTCGAAACGCTCATTTATTTTTATTTTTTTAAGCGGCTGTCCGAATTCGCGCCAGACAAAATGTTTTCCACATGCGAATTTTGGGCAGTTTTCATAGTTACTTCTATAGTTATTTCTATCGCCGACTGACTTCGTCAGATATGTTGTAATATTGCGGCCGTTGTCGTTTGATCGCCAACAAGCTCGCAAACATCCACGAGCACCTGAGAACCCGCTGCCAAGCCAGATCTTCTGCGATAGTGCGCGTAGGTAATAAAAGGTGCGCAGCGGCGAGGTCGATTAAAGGAGGCCCTTGGTAACAGAAAATTCAGGTTTAAGCTTGACGTCAGTGGCTTCGAAACGTCACAAAATATTACAACCGGAACTTCGCATTCAGTGTAATCGCATTAAATTCAATTAATTTTTTCAATTGTGAGGCATATGTGATTTATATACGAGACTGCTGAAAAGTTTTCTCCCAGATCAAGCAAAAAAAGAAAAAAGACATGCCGGCTACGATGTACAATGCACCAATCGCACCGCTTGCAAAAGGTTTATCTGAGCCGACCAGAAAAGAAGAAAAACAAAAAACAAAACAGAACGCTGGTCACTAAAATGCTGTTCTGCAGGTGCAATGACTCCGAAATTTTTGTAAAAATTCATTCCGTCCATTTTTTTTTTTTTTGACATAAAAGGTAGACAAATGTGGGTTGAAGTTCAAGGCAGTTATTACTTACTAACAGACTTGTACGTAACGAATTACATGTAACTAATTACTCGCAAAAAATTACGTTTCTAGTAACCTTGTAATTAACGATTACTCTGTTTACTCGGTAACACTCACTGTAATTCAATTACGTTTTTAGTAACCAATTACATGCAGCAGGGAACATTTTTGACGAAACAAGCTTTAACAGGCGACGTAGTCCTTGAACACGTAAATTTGGCAGGAACTAGCGTTTCAAAAGGGATAAAAACATATACACGGATTACCACCTTCCCACAATCAGCGTCCTGCAGCTTCGCCTCGATCACCTGAACATGGCAGGCTTGCCGATTTCCACCTCTCTTGGAAGTCCGACCTCTCAGCTTTTCTTTTTATAATAATTTCTCTCTCTCTCTCCCATGGAAGCGATGTTAAGCGGCCTTGATAGACGGTAAGACCTGCTGCTCAATTCTTCTTATTTGACTAGTGCTGTCTATGACTTCTCTGATATAGAAAGAACGTTTTGGCCGTTAAAAGTGTTTGTTTCCATCTGTCTGGTCCATACGCAATAAATATAGACCTACTTTTGCGATTGTAACGCACGAACAGTATTTTTAGGGCGGAATAATATGCGGATTTATATTAAATTGCAATGCAGGTTTGACGAGATTTTCAAGCAACGTGAGCGTTTGTGGGCGTCCGTTACAATTAGTTATTTAAGCGTAATGGCTAACGGGTTGGAGGGCGTCGGGAGGAGGTCCTCTAGATGTATGTGCCGGAAAATTCAAACGCTGCTTTCTATGACTCGACAGCGATGGCCATTGATGTGAGGGGATCCCCTATAGAGCATTTTTCTGTTTTTCACTAGCCCTATCGGAAGCACCTTCCCGTAGCACCAGCAACAATGAAGCATCCTGCTTCATAGAGGACCCAGACCTGAGCATCGTGGCATTGAGTAACCCCAATTTTGTGCGCAAGGTGTTCATGCGTTGCAACACAGCCCTTCTCTCCAGCGCGCACATCAAGAGCGTTTTCAGTGTTTCTGCAGATGTTCTCACACACAAAAAAGAACAAAAAAAAAACAAAGAACGAAGGAAGATTACGAAAGTAAATTTTGAACAGCAATTGTTAGGGAAGATATACAACACGTGAAGGGCTGCAGAGGATGATTTGAAAGTGCCAGGCCAGCTTGTGCTATTTACTGTATTTCTGTAATGTTAATAAAGTAGGGAGGAAAGTAACCTTAAAGTAATCGATTGCATTTTACTAATTTATCAATTACATTCTTGAGGTATTAATTAGTAGCATTAATCAATTATATTTTTCAAAGAAGTGATTGTAATTGTAATCGGTAACCTTTTTTTTTTTTAATGCGTGCCTCATAATCAGAACTGGTTTTTGCACGTAAAAACCCAGAAAGAAGGTAACTTTTTTTCTGTAACGTGTGCAAGTCTGCTTTCTTAGCACCCTCGTCAGCCATAGCGGCAAGATGCACTGTCCAGCAATGAGAAAATATCTTTTCGGAGGTTCCCTGGCCTTTTCACCTTTTCATTCGCAGAAAAATGCACAAGTAATCTGTTTTCGCTATCTAACATTTAGGAATATTGTTTACTGCTAGAAGGTATTTCTTGTTTCAAAGTCTGCTCCTCTCTTTTTTTCTGATTGAGCGTTCAGGTGTGGTTTTATTCGGTTTTGTTTCAAATTGCGGGAATTTAATTTTATCCAATTTATACGAGCGACACATTAATATATTGCGTACGATTTATATAACGTCCCGAAAGACGTCTACAAATCCGACATCCGTGCTCACTTTCTATGCCTTCGGATTCCGCCACATGGGCCTTGCGCAACCAATTGGTTTCGTCGAGATGAGGCCTCACCACTGCATCTACTAATAAGGACAGGTTCTGCATGGTCGTTTAAGACGGGAAGTACTGATCCTCGCTCTCTACTTCGTGCAATGAGACAAGAGACATCGAACACTTTTTTATGGTCGTGCCCTAGCTATATCGCGGTTGGTGAAAGAGACGCTCCTTTTGATAACTTACAAGAGGAAGACCTTCCACATGCGTGTCTGCAACACCTTGTGTTTCCGGAAGGATCCGCTCTAGCCCACAAAGAAGCTTCACATCTAATTACATTTCTAAGCGGCACTGATATGTTCGACAGGTGGTATATACCCTAATGACAGTGAAAGAAACGCTCGCGCGGAGCAGTTGCCGGCCTCAATCGCTAGGCTAAGCCCACCTGTAGCTGCAACACACCACCCCCACCACCACAGCAGAGGAATTCTCAGGGAAGACGTTTTATAAACTTGTAGACTATTGCAGCAGCAACTCTAGACTGAAAGACAAGAGATGAAAAAGGCAAAATGAATGTTTTAAGGAAGTAAAGCAACAGAAAAGAAAAACAGTGCAAGCCAAATAGTGCTCTTAAAGTGGGCAACGCAATCAAAGCAAGCAAATTTAAGAAATCAAAGAGCAGGCGAGCATGAAGAACCAAAAGTCGATGTAGAAATTACACGTTTGCGTACGCATAAGGAAAAAAAATAATGCACGGCACCAAAGGCGAGTTTCAATAAAGAATTTGCATTGCATTTGAAATAAACAGCAAATAAACCGAACAATTCAAGAGAACATGCTTCGGGAATTTTCTAGAAGGCGAGGTATTTGCGGCGATTTTAAAAGGACACTAAATAGAAACACCCTAAACCAGTTTACACTGATAAATTATTCTTTCATAACTCCATTATTTCTTTTTTTTAATTTCGCAGTAACAAGTTGATTATAAGTAGTAGAAATGAAGGTCAAAGTTTCTTTTTTTTTTCTTCTTCCTTTCGCGCCGAAACTCGGCGCCGCTACGTCAGTGTGACGTCACGAGTTTCAATGTAAATATTCTCTTATTAGAGTCGTCGCTCAGTAAAAGTAATCGAAACTTGCTTCGTACAGTCTTTGGCCCTGAAAAGAATACAATGTGCTCATTAATTGTTTATTGATATAAAATATTAACAAAGCCCGAGCAGACGCCGTCAAAATCTGTGACGTCATGGCGAACTAGTGCCGGAACATGACGGCGGCGTCGCCACCCGCGTTTCGCGCTTACATCTTTTCTGGCTTACCAAGCCAGCATCGTCTCACGGTAAAACTGCCTTTCTTTTGGTGTTGCAGGAGGGAAACTTATTGATACACCTCAAATAATTCTTCTGTTTAATGTCTCTTTAATATAGGCGGTAAACGTTTTCAAAATGTAATGGCCAAAAAGGCAGGTGTCGTTTTTCGTTGTTAGTATTAAACTTCGGTAGTAAGTAGCTGTTCTTATACGAAACTTCAACAGAATTCTCTTTCTTTAAAAGGGCTGTTATTAAACTCGTATGGCCGCTGAATATTTAGTGACATGCAAAATAAACTATAGCAAGAATGTAATAAATAGTTTCCTAATAGATATTATGTTGCTTTCTCAAAGCAATGCACTGATGCTACAGTTAACGAAGCTTCCTTTCAATAACGCGTACTGATTGATTTTGCACATGTTTAGCTAATGAGAGGCGAGTTGACATGTGCTTCCGCACGTACGTAGGGTTATGTGCTTCCGCATTTACGTGGTTATACATGAATGCAAAATAAAACGCAACAAATGTTTTCGTCTTTCAAGTGCACATAATATCCAGAACTGATTCCGTGATTGCGTTACAATAAATGTTTTATTTTCGTTTTACAGCAATGTCTGGTAACGGTACTTTCTCCAGCACTAGTGGCGTCCGTCGCAGGTATCGCCATCACGATTGCCTGCATAGGAGAAGTCGCCAGAAGTGAAAGCTCCGTTCAGGCCCCCACACAGGATACGATGCCGGGTCAGCGACGACGCAGTCAGTCGCTGTACGCGATCGTCGTTATGCCGCCTTCGTCGTCGACGTCGTCACCCCGCTGTCGTCTTCGGGCCAGCGATACCAGTCTTTTCGATGACACCTAACGCTTACCTTCAAGTCACACTCCCCTATTCTTTCAGCAAACTATTTTCACCTATCAGCTTGTAAACGACTCTCGCTGTTATGTTTTCTAGCGCATTAAAAAGGCCAGGAAGTCATTTCTCAAGCTTGGAAACGCGTTGCGTGAAGTTTGTTCCTTACTTAGCAAACACACAGTGGAGATTGCATTCGTTCTCCCTGCGGCAGAGCCGGCGACGCTGCCTTGCTATAGCGAGCGCGAATGTGGTTTTCTAGAGCTCCGGTGCGAATACAACGGTTGCGGAGGCAAGCCGGAATAGTGGAAGTAACCCGCAAACGGCGTTTCTTTTCCGGGTAGTCCATATTACCTACTTTCACTGTGTCCGTACGTAAACCTTAGAGGTAGTCTGCTTTGCAGCAAGATTTAAAAATTAACCCTTAACATAGGGAGATTTCAGCGTAGTGTAGCGTACCCGGTTTACGCTACAGACACCGCGTTGAATGTCGTCATCGCGATACCACCTGCTGCAGCGATAAGTGGGACAATGTTATCCGCCTTACTTCATTACGAATGTGTATTAAGTCAATAAAAAAAATGATCGTGGTAACACTGGGAGCTATGATAAAGAGAGAAGGAAAGAAATGCTGATAAAAACAAGCCCAAGCTGTCCGGTCCGAATTATCCGGTAAGCATACAGTGTACCATGAGTCAAGCAGAAAACCAGCCATCACCTTCAAAAAATCTCCGGGGACCCTGCAAACGATACAAGAGACCACAAGCAAATAATAAAACTCGAAGAGACGGAAGGATAAACAAAAAATTGTGTCATGTTTCAAACGGCTATACTTGCACGTTTTGACCTTTTTAACTTGCCAGTGCCACCCATTCTGTCCTTCAGATATGGCAGTCAGGCGTTACGGCTCGTTAGCTGCTGTCCCATCTGGTGTGCCCCGAATCGAGCTTGAGGCAGCCCGCCATCCACCTCGCAGCCCCATCCTATATTCCTTCTTAACAAAACGCTGCCTGTTCTGGCGAATGCTGGAAAGACTGCAGGACGCGAACGAAGAGGAAACAGAAAATAAATAAATAAAAAAAAACGATTCCACGTAACCTTCCTTTCTTTTTGTCCCGAGCGTGAGTCGTTGACCTTGAACATCAAAGCGCGGCCGTCGCCAGCGTCTCGCGTGATGATGTCTTCCGGGCAGGCCGCACGTCTGACCGCGCCGCATCGACCGAGCGAGTCGCTTACGCTTTATGTTCGATGGCGGAGAGCGCCACGCGGACGACTAAATGCGTCCAGTTTCGTTTCTGCGCCCCACTCGTTCGTTCGCATCGGCGCCAGTTTTTTGCCCCGAAGCGTTTCGTCCCGGAACGGTGTGTCTTCTTTTGTGCTGACCGTTCGGCCGCAGCCGCCGACCGTCCTCGATTCCTGGCGGCCGCCGCGAATCCAGTTCCCCCCCGTTCGAAAAGGAGGCGGCGGCGGCGGCCAGCGTTTGCCGCTCTGCCCACGGAAGGAGCGTGGGCTTCTCTTCCGAGCGTGTGCGGCCGCGCTGCGTTCGAGGGAAGACAAAAAAACGCAAACAAACAGGCTGAAGACGGAGCGCTCGCCGTAGTACATGGCAGAGTGACGTGGCCGCTGCCTCCGCTCGTTCGTTCGTTCGAGGGGGCCCCCGTTCTTTATCCTTTTGCATTGGCTGCGCCGGCGCTGACCTCGCTGCATGCGGGAGCCAGAGGGAGTGTGGGTTAGCAAGCAGATTGTGGGCCGCGCCCGTGGCGTAGGTATCTGCGACGCCTTCGCGCCGCAGCCCCGATGACGTGCGGCAAGCCACCCCCATGGAACGCGAAGCGGAGCCGTGCTCCCGTGCTCGGCGGGAGTCCCTTTGCGTTGTGCAGTATGAGCCAACGTCGACTAGAGGCTCGTGCCTGGAAAGACAGATTGGCTTGTTTTGTACTAGCGTGTGAAGAATTGTTCTAGAGGTCGGAAATGCGCACGTAACACAACGTAGTATTAATCGATGACTTACAGCTTACGTTGATTTCGCGCTTAAGATACAGCCTTTCGCAAAAGAAACGAAGCCACTACGCGCACTACTTAGTTGACTTCGGGACGCGTCTAGCCGACCTTCTAGAATTGCATATGCAGTTCTAGAAGGTTCCGAAGAGGTGAGGCCAGCTCTTTTCCTCACTTTCCTGAGGAGCGTCGAGGGAGCGACACAGCCCAGCGAAAACTCAGCAGCACTCATTAAAATCAATAAATTATGGGGTTTACGTGCCAAAACCACCATCTGATTATGAGGCACGCTGTAGTGGGGGACTCCGCATTAATTTTGACCAAAATGGGGTTCTTTAACGTGCACCTAAATCTAAGTAGACGGGTGTTTTCTATATTTCGCCCCCATCGAAATGCGGCCGCCATGGCCGGGATTCGATCCCGCGACCTTGTGCTTAGCAGCTCAACACCATAACCATTAAGCAACCACGGCGGGTAACACTCATGCGACTAGGCTTCGTGTCAATCTGTGTACAATGATGATGATGATGATGATTTATTGGCGTCCCCTTAGAAACGGAGCAGTGACAAATATTCACCTAGCCTGCTTGAGTTATTCAGGTATGCTATACAATTCTAGCAGCTCGCTTACGCCTTCTTCTCGGTCTTCTAGCATCAGGTATGCTATACATTCTAGCATTTTTGTGTACGTCTCCTTAATCTTTCTTTTCTCTCTCTCTTCCTGAAAGCTCCGCTATCTACATTGTACCGCTACCTATGCCTGTAACGAATACGGTCGCATTTACCTCTTCTCTGCTTTTTTTTTTTTTTTTTTTCACCAATACTCTAAAGATATCTTGGTTATCTCGACGGCTGATCGGTTGATGTTTCCGTACACTTTAAATCCATGCACTTCTAGAACGCGTACGTCACCTACGGGTCAGTGGCGTAGCCAGGAAGGGGGGGGGGTGAGCTTACCCCCCCCCCCCGGTATTTTTCCGGCCGGCGCCCTGCTCCTTTTATGCATGGCGTGTAGCCTATAAACAAATGAGCATATCCTTCGATCGCCCGCCGCAGACAAGTACATGATGGTACACCCATTCACGAAGACCAAGCGCCTACTCAAAGTAACAAATGTATTATTATGCACCAAGCATAGGAAACGTAATAGAGAATAATGGAACGTTAGCCCCCCACCCCCCTACCACGAAAAAAAATCCAGGCTACGCGTCTGCTGCGGGTCTCACTGGGTGAATGAATCCCTTCGTTTTCCATTAGGATGTGCTCAGTGGTCTCCGGATTTTTGCTGCAGCACACACATGCCTCATCTTGTTGCGAGAATTCGCGCCGGTATGTTTTTGTCCTTAGGCAACCAGCTCGAGCCTGAAATAGCGAGCCACTGCCCTTTGTGTTATCGTACACATTTTCCCTTCTCATTTCTTTCTTCACATTCTTCTAAATCCACATGGTGTTTATTGCTTCGATTCTTTGCATCCGATTCACTGCCTCTGTTTCTCTCACTTTCGTTTTGATGACACCTGGTTGTCTATTTACACTTCCAGTTACCCTGTACTTAGTTGCCTACTTTCTTGACCTCTTCCTCCAGAATGGAGGAAGAGGTCATGTGCTGGCAATGATCCCTTCAGCATTGCCAGCAGCGTCGCATGGACGCACTAGAGGTGAAGAAGCTTTGACGCTTGCATTTTCCGTATGTCATGCAGGTATTGTTTATTTTATTTTTAAATTGTTTTAGGCTAAACGCAATTTTTTTAATTGCCTGTGGCAGACAGCCATATTCTAATCCTTGAAATGGATTGCGCGAAGAGGCGAGAATTGCTTGCGAATAAATTGAAACGCATAATTAATAAAGGAACAAACATTTAATAATTATGTTTTCAACTATTTACTTTATGGTACTTTGACAATTACGAATTGTAGTTGTTGAGTTTGGAAATCATGTCCTATTGGAACGAATTCTAAGGATGGCACCGGTGTCGATATATGCGCCGTCAAACTTGCGGTCAAAATGCCCTGCTGTCCCACTTCCTGTTTTTAACAAGACGCTGATTATGAATTGAAGAGCGAAATTAACTCGACCGCCGATGTATTTCGTCACAACTTTCAAGAATTCATATTTCGAAACTGGTGTCATCCTGAGAATGCGTTCTAAGTGGCCTAGCAAACTCACCGGCAATTAGTCGTAAATTTTGTGTCATAATGCAGTTAGTTAGAAAAGTTAATTAGTATAAATTTGTTAATTAGTCGATAAGACATTTCCATTTCTCGTGCAAGTAATGTCCGCCTATTCGAGTAACCCAGCTCAAGGACTAGAATTCCGCAATCTGTGACTGATTTTTAAAACATTCTATATAATCTAAAAGAAAGAAGAAAACACCCGGTATGTTCAACTTACTCAGTTAACTTATCTTCCGTACAAGTGAGTTAACCGGCGTGCGTTGGCACTAAAGTATAGGCGAATTTGCTGCAACAAAATTCAGACGTTATGGCTTAAAATCTTCCCAGCCGAATTGGTACGTTGACATGATCCTAGTCGCTCGACCAGATTTGAAGCATTCTATCATGCCATCTTTTTAACCTATTTCGCATATGATTATTTATATGTGCCATAAAAGACGGACCACCCTTGCACTAACGTTTAATAACAACTACGACATATTACCATTACTTAAAGATAAAGTGTCGCTGCCTCATTCTGCACCATTTTTTCCCCTCCTTCGAATGCATTTGTCCTTTATCGTCCGTCACTTCGGACGGTTAGTCAGGATGATTACGACCACGTCCAAACCATTGCAAAATTAAAACGAACTTAATCCTTACAAAATATGCCTCCACAATCTCGGTAGCACACATGATTACCTCATGAGCATGTTTATGTGCTCTTTGTGCGGTGACGGTTGAGACTTGTTGTGCAGGGCGGAGTCTGTTCGGGCGTGCGAGGGTTGTCAAATCACATAGGAAAACGTTACAGCTACGGAAACGCTATTTCTGCACATACCTCTGCACATAGAGCAGAAGTCCCGGCTTTGCTGCATAGAGGGAACAGCTAGACGAACAATGAAAAAAAGAAACTCTTATTCGGCCCCCATTCGGCATGCAACTGTCGCGAACGTCTGAGGAGCGACTACGGCGGTTATTATAGCCGTAGTCGCTCCTAAAGTGTGCCTTAAAATGTGTTCAAGCGTCCCTCGTGTCTCCTCCAGTCCTAATGGTTGTTGCTTAGGTAGGGCATCGTCTTTTTCCAGGCATCTGAATGGTTGAAACTTGTCGACACATCTACCGCATTTTAATCCAACATCAGAAACATCCACTAAATCCTTACCTTTTGGAAAGACATGAAACTGACGAGGTTGTGCGGGACCATGTGACAATTTGTAAACGAAAATGAAGCCAGTGAAAAACATGCGTACGTGCACAGGACGAACGCTGGCTAAATGACTATATTACCAAGCTTTTAATTATGGAGAATATGTTGCCTTGGATGCTGACAATACCCAATATACAAATATCAGTCGAGGGAATCATGCGTAAAATGCATACGCTTTTGATACCCGTGCATTAATGGCGCTGTAACATATACACTCTTTATATCCCAAAGCAAAATGATCTTGCCAAATAACACCCCATGAATTACAGCTGTAAAAATTTTTACGGAATAAAATCATACAGACAAGAAAGACGCTTCGCTTACAAGTGAGGTTTACTGAAGCTGAGCAGCTGTGGGCAGGAAAGAATGCAAGGCCAAAGCAAAATCTGCCGCGCACGCATATCACCAGAACTTCGACATAGGTAATTCGCCTCCTTCGAGACATTAAGTGAGAGAATACTGACGCCATTATTATCTTGTATTTGTATGCGGAAAGATCCGTGGGATAAGCTGCTATGGCGTTGCGCTGCTGAGCACTAGGTCGGGGGTTCGACCCCGGCGGCAACATTCCGATGCGCTAACATTCGTGTACCATCGACTGGGTGCACATAAAAGAACCCCAGGTGGTCAAAATGAATCCAGAGCCCCCAGCTACGGTGTGCCTCATAATTAGATTGCGGTTTTGGCATGTAACACGCATGCATTTAATTTAAATTAAACTAAGTTCTATAGGCTGCAGTGAATGGCATTGGGGAGATTGTGTCTCCTTGCCTGACCCCTCTCTTGATAGGTATTTCTTTCCACTTTTCTTCTGGTGAGTTAAGGTATCTGTGGAGCCTTTGTGTATATTTCCCAAGATATTCACGTATGCCTCCTGTACTCCTTGATTACGCAATGCATCCAGGACTGCTGGTATCTCTACTGATTCAAATGCCTTTTCATAACCTATGAAAGCCATATAGAGAGGTTGATTGTACTATGCAAATTTCTCAATTACCTGATTGTTGGCATGGACGTGATCCAATGTAGAATATCTCTTCCTGAAGCCAGCCTCTCCTCTTGGTTGATTGAATTCAGGTGTTGCCCTGATTCGATTGGAAATTATCTCGGTGAGTATTTTATGCAATACTGAAAGCAAGCTAATGGGCCCATAATTCTTCAAATCTTCAACGTGTCCCTTCTTATCGATTAATATAATGTTGGCAGTCCTCCAGCTCTCTGGTACACTTCAAGTCTTGAGGCATTGTGTATAAAGGGCCGCAAGGTTTTCAAACATAATATATCCACCATCTTCGATTATATCGACTGTTATTTCATCTTCTCCTGCCGCTTTCTCGCGGGGCATGTCTTGCAAGGCCATTCTAACTTCATCGCTACTAATGGAAGGAGTCTCTGTATCCTGTTAATCACTACTTCCAATGAAGGTTGCGTGGCTAAAACTGTGGATTGATCCCGAAGATAGTGCAGTCTCAAAATTTGGACCGTTCCCGAGCGTAGGGTAGTTTAAAAAATGAGCGCTGTTGTTGTGATAGGTTCGTTTAGGAATAATAGAAAAAGTATTCGAGGTGTTGCCTCGCTGTGAATGATGACAAGACTGGCTGTAAACTCCCGCAAGATGACTTTATCAATGAGAGAAAACGACACTCAATTTAAAAGATCACACTAATTAGACTTACAATCAGTAATAAAATACACAAAGATCGTTACAGCATGAGGCATTGTAACAAAGTACCGAAGCAACGGAGAGTCAATGAACTAACTCGCTCTAAACCAAAGAAACCAACTACGATCATGACCAAATAAAGAATTCACCGTTGTGGTGATGGTCTGTGGGGAGAAGTCAAATTCAAGAAGGCACCCGCAGATTGATGCAGCGATCGAAGGTCAGCAGCCAGTTCCATGAGGCCGATACGAAGATGGGCTTGATCTTTCCTTCAGGAAGCAGTTGCAGTCCGACGTTCTCAGCTTTTCCAGAAAGCACGCTGTGATCGAGTGGAAGTTGTTCGGTTCAAGGAATCGGCACCCCGCTCTTCCGCGTCTCGTCGCCCAGCTTCTGGAGAGCCGCCAAGGTGGCACAGACCGCCGCCTGCTACGAGAAGTCGCCAACCCGTCGGGAAGATCAGCGCCGGCTAGGTAAAGCTCTCGTGAGACCGGGTCCAAGCGCCCGTCAACCTCGAACCCCTGCGTCCCAGCCGCCTTGCTTTGTTCTAACGGCCGACCTGTCTCCGCGTATTGGGTTTGGTTTGGTGCCTCAACCCGCTGCGAGGGATCGGCCATGAATCGGGTAGTAGAAAATAAAAAATAAAAAAATATATAAATGGAATTTTGTGAATTAAGAATGAGATACTTTTTTAAATGAATACTATTCAGTAATATCAATTTTAAGGCTGTCTGGTAGAAAGTATGAAGTTAATATTTTTGTTCTCATGGTGAGGAAACAAACAACTGATAAAATTAACATGGTAGCCTCTCTCAATGCTTTTCACAATGCAGAGTCACAATTTGTCACTGAGTCCGGTGTCTTTCAAGTAACGCAGCAGTGCCTTCAGGGTGGCTCGCGCCGTTGTTTGTGTAGGCCAGTTACCAAGGATGTTCTTTTCTGTTATTGGGCGTTTGTCCAGTTGATCTATTGTCGCTGAGAGAGCTGCTCTCTGCGGGTTGAAACGAGGGCACTCACAAAGAAGGTGTGCGATTGTTTCGTTACACCCGCAGGATTCACAGCTTCGTATTCCATTCGACCTTCCACGACGGGACTGCACACTTCTAATCCGTCTATGGCTTGGAGTAGCATTTTCAAATGCGTACTCCTTTCGTATCGGAATGGCCAATAGCCCACTTTGTGAATCCTGCGGGTGTAACGAAACAATCGCACACCTTCTTTGTGAGTGCCCTCGTTTCAACCCGCAGAGAGCAGCTCTCTCAGCGACAATAGATCAACTGGACAAACGCCCAATAACAGAAAAGAACATCCTTGGAAACTGGCCTACACAAACAACGGCGCGAGCCGCCCTGAAGGCACTGCTGCGTTACTTGAAAGACACCGGACTCAGTGACAAATTGTGACTCTGCATTGTGTTACTTAGGACGGAACGTTCAGACAATGCAACACGAGAACGCCTTCGCGGACTTCATGACAGTGCCCACAGAAACAGTTCTGTTTTGTGAGCGTGTGTGATTTTCTTGTTTCCTTCCTTTTTGTTTATTCTTTATTTTCACTTATTTTTCTCTCTCTCTCCTTTCGCATCCCTTTACCCCTCCCCCGGTACAGGGTAGCCAACCGGAGAGAACCTCTGGTTAACCTCCCTGTCTTTCCTTTACCTTTTTCTCTCTCTCTCCCTCTCCTTTCTCCTCTCTCTCCTCATAGACACCGTTGCCCTTGGTGATTGGTGCTTGCTTCCTTTTAAAGCGGCGTTGTTGATTTTGATTCCTTTTCAACATCACGGGGGTCAACTCCGCGCTGCACGTCGTCGTTGAATTCTCCTATTGCTCCCGGTCATTCCGTGAACCATGCTCGGGCACTTCGCACAGTCCAGCCGTTCCCGGGTGTATGTGCAGTCTAAAAATGAGGGTCGATCCCGGAGATATTACAATAACAAAAAAAAAGCAGTCAGACGCTCCAATGCATATAAGCCTGATTCGATGCTATGTGCGTCGACGAGACAAGTTTTTCGAATAAAAAAATGTGCAGCTTTACGACACCCATGTAAAACAGACGCCAAATTTTTTAATTTAAATTTCAAGAAACATAAATTCGTCATAAATTCATAAACTATACTACTACGGCATTGCTATGAGGCCGACACTGGCGTCATGCCATCTACTGACGTAGTGTCGCCAAGCTTACACGCTCTTACACATCATTTGCAGCGAAGCACGCAGATATTTATCATTTTTTGTAATGCGTTTTGGAGTAGCTCGCGCTACCTAAACGCGCCAGCATCTTCGTTAAACTTACATAATTGAAAAAATCTACGTGAATATTCAGGTCCTCGTTTTCATTTTTTTTTCAAGGCAAATTTAGATTTTACTTGCTCAACTCGCTATGTCATTAAAGCAAGTGATAAATATTCCTCAGCTGTTTAGCCCACTGCCTTTCCTAGTTTATAGGTCTTTCAGGGTCATGGTAAAATTACGAGCTCATAAACACAGCGCATTCTAAATAGGGATATTGACCGGAAGAAACTTCAGTGGATAATTCCTCTCGGTCACAGTCCTGTGACCGAGAGGAATTATCCGCTGAAGCCATACCGCACTTAAGTGGCTCCACTTAAGTGCGCTATGGCTTCAGTTACAGACTCGTTATGACTCTTATCAAGTGATTTCTTTCATGAACGTCTCATAATTATCCCTATTCAGGGAGATCTGCGAAAGCTGCAATATAAACTCTTAATATTGTACTTCTGCACGACAGTGTTACATATACTCTCAGTGACATGAGTACAACACTATATATATATATATATATATATATATATATATATATAACTATTCAACTATTTTGTTTACAGCCACGAAGCAAGCGATACTGACACGTGAACTTATTTGTCCTTTTTCCTGGGTCTGCGTTTCACCCGCTAACTTAATGTTATCGCTCAGCGTAAGACGCGCCTGCATGATTTGGAACTTACTCGAATCTTATCGTTGATTCTATCTGTTGTGTATGGTCTCGCCGAACTTTTGTGTAATCAGATTGTATGCGCGACACGAATTGTGCAGTACTTTCTGGAAGGCACGCGGGCCTCAGCGATTACGATGGAACGTTCGACGAGTACTGTATAAAGGTCAACGCGCTTGACCCGCAGATCAGATTTTCGACGACCAACGACTGTGCTCGCCGCCTTTGTTGTGCTTGAATGTTACTCGCTTTTCTGGGAACAGGTTCGCCCAATAAGAAGTTAACGTTTTGAAGTCGCGGTTTTGATAGTGTATTATTCGACGCCGTCAGGACAACGCGACAATACACAGTACACAAATTTTTACCAGAAGCTTCATTGCTAGAAGTTCGAGCTCCGCTGAACATGGAGTCGATTTTGCCAAAGCCACGTATCACAGGGGGCAATTCAGGTAGCTATGAACAATCTCCTTGAAAAGGTCCATGTGTGACGGTGAAATGTAAATGGCCAAAAAAAAAAAACTATGGGAGGCTTTCGCAGGCTCTTGCAGCAACCAAAATTTACATTATTTTCAAGCTCGTGTTCTTTCTCGTTTTAGACTAACCTTTATGCTGCCTAGAACTCATCTCGTCTGGAAAATTGGCCAAGTCGCGGAATCTTTTCTGCTCGTAAGGATGACATTTGTTGTCTAATAGAATCTTTGGCCTCTGAGCTCCTCGAATACGGGCAAAATACAAGAACGCACGAATAGTGCAAGGTACAGTTTAGAAGGGCTTTCAACGCTTAAAGTGTCTACAGGGAGCCCAAGGAGCAAGTTGTAACTCCTATACTTAGCTCTTAAATTCAATGCCCATGCGGACAACTGCGTGTGGCAGTTTCAGCCCCAATCACACTCTGAGGAGCAACTAACTGTGATGCCATGAAGAGACTGTTCGATTCTATATTTGACCATTATGGACTTCGCGTCCTAAACGACGGGTCGACGAGATTCTTTCACGAACCATCGTATGAAGAGTGCACAGACGTCGCGCTCTGGACATCTGACACAGCAACCAGCATTTTGTGGGCTCTAGAAATCGAATGCCTTGGCAGTGACTACCGGCCTACTGTGCTTTTTCATTCACATTTCAAGCGCGATAAAGTGAAGAGCGGCCATCGCGCGCAAAACGCGAAGGGGCAGCTGTTTCGTCAACTGAACCTTTCTCTGACCTCTGGAACTGCGACTCAGCAGATAACTTCATTGCCATTCTCAGCTGCCAAAGATGAGAGAATAGAAAAGTAATAAATGCTCTGTTCCACTTCCACAACTCGCTGGCGGACGACAATGAAACTGCAGCTGTGCGATAACCGCGTGCCCACATTGAGTATGACAGTGGGGACCAAGATTTGACATCATTATTCACATCAATTTGACATCATTATTTCTTAGATTTTAATCTCAAGCACAACGCTGTTGTGCTGTCGACCCCATCTGTACAGCGCTTTTTCAGTGTCGCCGGCGATATCTTCAATAAGAAGAGGGGTAGGCTGTCTACTGCATTTTGAAAAGCAGCTCTTTCCGAGGCTGATGAAAAGTTATTTTTTTATTTGTGTTGTTTGTGTTGTTGTGCCCTTTGTGTTGTTTAGCGGAATAAAACGCTTCAGTGATACGCTACTTTGTTTTGTTTGAGCATTGTTTTGTATTTTTGGACGTAACAAAATACTTTTCTCATTATATATATTCTGTTCTATGACGGATACTTTTAAAATTTGGGTATTTAGTACTCTACTGAGTAAACTTCTTGCGTAGCATTTAGTATCTCATCATAGATACTTTTTTTTTTAGTATCTTGTACTTGTCTGGTAAATACCAATAGCTCCTACATTAAATATTAACAGCCTCAAGCAATTACCTTACACTGACTATCTGTGAAGTGTCTCAGAAATGCCTGTGAACACTAGAATGTTTTCTGTAGTCATGGTATGAGGAATGTTAAATGTATTAAATTACGTTTGTCACCCCCCCCCCCCCCCCCCGCAATCCGCTCACATATTTTTGTACTTGCAATTGGCTTCCCACATTCGGCGGCGAACTATTACATAGTCGAAATATTGCACTTCACCAAACATCATCCTTATTTTTGAACAATTTAACGTTGTGGAGAAGCCAGCAATATATTTTGCTTGTTGACAACGTGTCCTATCCATTATAAATAAACAAATTTATTTATTTATTCATAATATCATGAAAAAAGTTGTGTCTCATAAATGACGTTCGCAGTAATTCAGTTAATGGAATCAAAGACGCACTGGAGTCTTCCAGTTTTTTTGTTTTCTCCCCTCGGGTTGCTTCACTCACCCTGCCTGCTGCCTTATTTTGGTTGCTTAGTCCGATGTTGCGCGGAAGCAGTTAAATGCTTGGCTCAGTGACAGTTGTAGCAATTAACCTTGCAAGCCATGTAGTAGCAGTCCACAGTCACATCACTCAGGTGACAGGTCGACCTATCCACCTTTCGTTCATTAAAGTTCCTCTCTATCTTCTTATAACCATTCTTTGCAGGACAAGCTTTTCTAAGCTTCAGCTGCCTTATTGCTGCTTATCATGAAAAATTCTTAGAGATAATTGTCCCCACGTATGGGAAAACAGCCCATATTTGTTAAAGAGACGCGATCACAGGCACAGGCCCGTCGTTCGAATAAACATTGATTCTATTCGATTTATTTATTTATGTATTTTTTTCATTGTGTCTATTGATTCATAGAAGTACAGTCCAAATATATATATATATATATATATATATATATATATATATATTTCAGACATACACAATAGAACAAAGGTTTGGGTAACAAACCATAATTCGTTTCCTGTCGCATATCGCAGCCGAGTTCGCAGCAGTTCATCTTTTGCCACGTCTCGGGCAATGCTATTTTTCGCTCGGCTGCAAGCGCTGTCTGAACCCGGGGCGCCGGGACGCCGGGGCGCCGGGGCTCTCATTGAGGCAGCCCAGCAGATGCACGCTGCCGGGCGCGCCGCCGACGCGGCCTTATCGCTCCTTCTTGGGCAAAAGGGAGCCGGTTTGTGCCGCCCCTCCACGTGACCGTGGGCCGCCGCGTCTATAAAGGGGAGCGTCGGCGGCGCGACGCGCCACTTACATCCTTACGTCCGCTGCGAGCGCGTTGTAGTTCAGTGCGGAGTAAGAAGAACCGTTCTTCCACCACCAGACATGGTGAGTCCTCGCTGCGGCGCGCGCGATCCTTTCCCCGCTGGAGGCGCCGGGATCGCCGTAGGGGCTGGTGGGGGGCGCATCTGTATACCGTGGCGCGCGAAATTTCCGTTGTCTCTTTTCTTGGCAACACGGGGTGGGGCGGCAGCGGGCCTTACTTCTTGAGCTGTGCCTTTCCGCCCTATACCGCTGCTTTATTTCTCTGCCACGAAAGAGGCAGACGTGATAAAATTTTCGAGCAACGCTCTTTTCTACACCGCTAGCACTGATTCGTATTCGGGATGGGCAGCACTAGCTGTCATCCTGCGCCTGAGCCATGGTTTCCTTCTCGGGGTAACTTGGCACAGCCGCAAGATGCGAGGATCATGTGATGCTGAACGCGGGAGCAACCTCCAGTTTTAGCGAGAAGAAAAGGGACCGTCTCGCCCACCTATAGTCATGTGAGGCTGTCCCTTGACTATCTCAATTCTATAGCCGGCTGCATCGCAACCGAAGCGCAGGCATACACCTCTCTCTCTCTCTCTCTCTCTCTCTCTCTCTCTCTCTCTCTCTCTCTGTATTTGGGCGACAATGGAGCTGTGTTCTAGAGGGACAGGTTACGTTTTGCACTGATTGAAAACGCCTGACAACGCTAACTCGCTTTGTCGGGCATTAGCTTCCATATTTAAGAGTGAAATGGCGGGCTCGCGAAGCGCTATCTTTACGGCCTTAGACTACACGCCGCGTGTGTGTAAAAGATAAGCGCGTCTACTGCAGCGCGCATAGGTGCGCAGCGCTGATCTCCAACCATTACAACATTGCCGATATTCTGTACCTATCCCGTCGTTATCATTGCCGCTCCAAGTGGTGGCCTCCATATCTCCATATCGACTAGTCGCATTTCTGCAATTTTTTTCTTTTTATTGCCCGTGTGACGTGAGTCGTATGAGCGCGCATCTCGCCCTCAGTACGAGTGCCCATATTGTCTTTCTAGCGAAAATCCTGAAACTGCAAGTTTTCTTTCTCTGTGGGAGCCGAAGAAACCACTTAGCATGTACACTCTGAGGCGTACACTAAATCATGCTTACTGGTAAAAAAGAACAAGCGTATAACTACGTTAGTTGCCTGCGGAACGGCGTGCTACCGCAGCTGATGAATAAGCGTGTCGGACTTGAGCCAGAAACTCCTTTTACTTTTATTCTCTATAAAGCGCTAGAATTTCTCAGCGCACGAGCGGTCTCCGTATTGTTTTTTAGTCGAAAGAGTTCCAGCTATAGAAAAAAGAGCGTGCAGCTCTTTTTCAACGCGCGGCATACTCTAGCAACGTTTTCTTCATGAAGCACTTCTACCAGTGTTCCGTAGGTGCCATTGCAATCCACGATCTATATGGCAGATTAGCGGAGGCGACCTTTCATTGTCAGCGAAACCACAGTTTTCATTCAAGAGTGGGGAGTGTTTTCTGCCGCGAGTGGCTTTCGAGAAATGTTTACGGAGTGCATTCATTTGCAAGCGCCACATTTTGTGTACCTCTAGGTCCAACTCTCTTGAATCACATGCACAAACATTTCAAAGAGGACTACAGAGGGTATATGGACTGACGTCATCCGTGAGGAGCGCTAGCGTCGTCCGCGGTCGCCATATTGCCGGTCGCGATTTCATGCGTTCGCCTGTAAGCTGCTGCCAAAACACACGCGCCGTCCTTACAAAGCGTCTGCTTGTTCTGGCAAGTGATTCTTGCGTTGTTTGCTATGTACACAAGCGGGTTTGTACAACAACAAAAAAATTACACTCTGGAAAAAAAAAGTGCGCCTGTACTGACTCGCTCTAACTCATGTAAGGTTCAGCACGATGTTGGACTATACAATATACTGCCTCGCGTCGATCTCGCTGCGTTAAAGACTATCTTGTAAATAGAACATGTTTTGTGTCACGCGAGCAACTGAAAGCTTAGAAGTCAATGTAAGGTCACAATTATCTGACGAGTGGTCACCATGGTGACCGAATATTGCGATTCTCGGGAAGGCTGCTGCAGTTGCCAGCGGCTGTTTTCAAACGGCGTTCTTGTACATCTCAAATTAGCGCAAGATGCCGGGCATGTGTTCAGCAGAGTTAACTCTAATGTTTAGTACTTAACTTCCAAACATAACTGCCGACATTACGGAGTCCCCTGTGCGCTGCGTCCACTTCCTGCGAAGTAGCGTTCGCGTTGCTTCACCAAAAACGATGTGTTTACTGCAGATCTTGCCGTGTGTCGCAGTGTGGTCCGTGAACCACTCCACCCTTCTCCGCGCTGTTAGCTCTGCGGTCTTCTGGCACTGATGCTGGGTCACCTTAGATACCGAGAAGAAGCTCAGCTGAGCCACATTCTGATCACCGGCTTTCTTTCTCGTGTCGCTGATGCAGCCAAACACAGCACAGTTCACCGTAACGCCGCCCTGTTGACGCACAGCCAGATATTCAGCTAAATAAACAAGAACCCACGGCACCACGCGCGAAACAATACAGCGTGCATGCTGATGTATCAGCTAGTTCAGCTGCTATTATCAGCACAGCGGCTTCAACGATCGGCGTCAGTAGTTCAGGCAATATATATGATGTTTCTGTATCGGTGTTTCTCCGACGCTGCGCGAATGACACGACCGGCGATATGGCGCGGCTGACCGGCAATATGGCGCCGCGTCGCGGAGTGAGTTCGGTGCATACCCCCCCTCCCTCCACCTATGTAGTGTCCGGCAAGCAAACTCCGTGATAGTTCCTGGCTCAGCTGGTTTTTGTCCGGAGCGCAGAACAGAGCGTGGGTCGCCGTGATTGACAGAATTTCGGCCCCACGAATCAAAGATGTCTGTTTTCTGTACGCGTAAGTCGAAAACACCTTGTGATCCCTGCACGGGATAGTACTGGTACCGGAATGAACGAGTCTGATAAGAGCGAACTGGCACCGATCCGCGCAGCTTTGTAGACTTTTGGAAGTCGCTATAGTCACTTAGACCGTCTATGATATAGGATATAGTTCGCCATTATCCGTTTTTGCTCATCCCGCTTTGGAAGCTGCCGCTTATGTATACGCGCTTTTATAGGTGAAGGTCGTGGACCAAGCACGGCCCGCACCTTTACCGGTTTTACTTGGCTCTCCGTGAACGAAGAAAGCGTGCGCTCCTCTATTAAGTTCTTGCCTTCTCGAAGGGGCCGTTCTTACTCCTCGGCACGATCTCATACAGATGTGGGCAGCTTCTCTACCCACAAGAACAGCACTAAACGATTGGCTTTGCCTATCGCCAACAGTCGTGAGAGGCGTAGGCTGTAAAGTTAACTCGGTCTAGGCATGAAATGTTATGGCTCGCCGCAATCGCACGCCGTTACGCTGTTAACTTCCCGACTTTTTTTTTAATTCTTTTCTGTCTTCCTTTTCGTTCTCTGTATGGGCACGGCCAAGGTACAAGAATTAATCACTCAACTGGTTCATTCTGTTAGTACATGAACGTTGATTTCCTATGGCACATGTCCTGTTTCGTTGACTTGCGAAATACTACCGTATTTACTCGAAGATAGCTCGAACACGAATATAAGTCGCGCCCTATATATTGAACTCGCCGAGAAATAAAAAATATTTCAAATATAGGTCGAGCCATATCTTTTTAGTAAAACGAAGCCCTTTGAACATGACGTACCTTTATTTATCGCAAGCTCACCTACTAAATCTCGCTATTCGATACCACAAGCTGCATCTTCGTAGGAACTGCGAGAAAAGTCGTCCTCGTTGGTTGCTTTGTGGGTCGTGGTCGTCGGTGCCATCGAGTGCGTTGGATATGCAGCATATCTTAAAGCCGATCTGGATAATCTCCAGACTGGCTTTACGTCGAGCGCGACGGAGGAACTTCATTAGCTAGGTACGTTTGCTAGCTTTGTTCGACAATTTGCTAGGTCGATATTCTTTGGGAACTAATACAGGTTTATAGCTGATTTTGGGCCACATTTTCGAAAACGTAAGGTTGACCTATCACCACTGTACCAATACCAGCTGTCGTTGGTTGTATTTCGCTATAGTATGAGTAATGTTTCTTTTTCTAGAAGGGCTTCTTCCTCGCAGCGATTACTTATTCACGGCATCTTGTACACTTCTTGAAGTCAACAAGAATTGAAATTTCACGTATTACATCGTGTCTCATTATTTCTTACGTAAACACTCTCTAATGCCGGGTAAGGATCTCCTAGCTGGTTACTTTACATTTTCGTTCGCACAGCCAAGCTGCGTTAAGTTCGTTTCCTTTCCGAACGAACCTTTACGACCAGTCTCTAACGGTGCTGCCCCGGCGTCGAAGGCTGAAGGTGAAACAAGAAATAGTCGCGTCGTGGAAATAGCAGGCGTCATAATTAAATAAGTGTGAATATAAGCATTGGTCTTAGCCGCTTAGACCTGCGCCGAACTCGGAAACTGGCATTCCGGGTATACGCCGTCAGGATCGGCAAACTGCATTACGATACAATGTATTGCGAAGCGGCCGCGTGATTGAGTGGACAACCATAAATCAAGAGCGAAGGAAGTCAAACGAAGCCAGCGATCGCACTTTCTGACGATTTCCGTTTTTCATTCTTTTTGTCCTTGGCTTGTACGAAGCCACCCCCTGCAACCGCTAAGACCGTCCAATCGGCGGAACGGATAAATAAATATAATCGGAGGAAAAGAATCATTACAAAATACGAGCCCTAGGGCGCGAAGTGAAACAAGAAAAAGAGAAGTACAAGCAGCTGTACTCCTGAGTGCATGTAGAAAGCAGGATGGCGACATCGAGCACAGGGAGAGAGAGAGAGAGAGAAAGGAGCTTTAATGGCAGAAAGGTGGAGAGGTCGGCCTGAGTGAAGTGCTTCTGGCATGCTACTCCAACCTGGGGATAGGGTTGAGGGGAGCAACAGAGATTATGACGTGAAGACGAATGAGGACGGTACGATGTGTACGTACACGCTTCGCAGTAGAAGATGCATGTACTGTGAAGCGTACACGTGCGCATCGCGCACGGCTTTGTGTGACAGTCGATCGAGAGAAGAGCCAGCATACATACAGTAGTGCAAGGGAGGCTTCCGCCAGTTTGTCTTAGCAGCTCCCGCAACTATTTTTTTTTTCTTTACTACACACATGAGCCACCTAACTGATCGACACGTTATACGGCTTTGATAGTCGTGTGCATGAATTGCATGATAGTCGTGTGCATGGTTCGACTTTCCAGCCGCGGCAGCCGCATACGGATGGAGGTGGAATGCGGAAACGATCGTGTAGAGTATACTTTGGGTGCACCTTGACAGACCCCCAGTAGTCAAAATTAATCCAGAGCCCCCAACTACGGACGTCTCTCAAAGCCCCGGTGTTGCTTTGGAGACCTAACTAAACCCAATAATCTTTGTTGCCCCTCTTTGCCTTTTCACGTAACTCACACCCATGGACATCAGACCTCCTTACCTGCAACGTATTAGATTTTGACACTTTTTTTTTTTTACATAAGCTAATGGTCATATCCTATACACGTCATTGAAACCGTGCGGACAAAAGAGGGGTTCATTGAGTCGACTTGATTTTTCTCGCTCGCGCTCATTCAGCCTCTTAGTGTGTTTGGTGTTGTATTTATTTCGCAGAGGGAGTGCATCAGCGTCCACATTGGCCAGGCCGGCGTGCAGATTGGCAACGCATGCTGGGAACTCTACTGCCTGGAGCATGGCATCCAGCAGGATGGCCAGATGCCCAGCGACAAGGTGTCGGGCGGGATCGACGATTCTTTCAACACTTTTTTCGCCGAAACCGGCGCTGGCCGTCATGTCCCGCGAGCCGTATTCGTCGATCTCGAGCCGACCGTTGTCGACGAGGTGCGCTCTGGCGCCTACAGGCAGCTCTACCACCCGGAGCAGTTAATCTCTGGCAAGGAGGACGCTGCGAACAACTACGCGCGTGGCCATTACACCATCGGCAAGGAGATTGTTGACCTAGTGCTTGACCGCATCCGGAAGCTGGCCGACCAGTGCACAGGTCTACAGGGCTTCCTCGTGTTCCACAGCTTTGGCGGCGGCACTGGCTCTGGATTCACGTCGCTTCTCATGGAGCGCCTTTCGGTCGACTACGGGAAGAAGTCCAAGCTCGAGTTCTCCATCTACCCAGCGCCCCAGGTGTGCATTCGCGCCTACTCTAACAGCCTTTCCCAAATGGGGCCTAGTCACCAAAGGTGACGTGCATTATGTAAACACCAAGGAGCCGAAAGATGAATTTGCCAGCAGTATCAATCAGCTGCAGATTAAAAAGTTAGCCGAATGTGCATCTTTGTTAACCATCAAATATCCCACTAGAATAATGTGTGCATAATAAGCGCTAAACCTTTCGGAACATGTTGCTAACTTTCCATAATCTACACAACGAGCCAAGGAAAGTCTCGTCAGTGGAAGGCGCAAATTTCTTCTCGTTGGGTCAACGAATAACATTGAACGCAGTCAAGCGAAGTCGTCTTTATTTCTTCTCAGTGTGTTTTGTGATGTTTCCGTTCAGAATCGGGTGGAGGTCTTTATATTACGCGTAGAATGGAAAGTTTACTATTTACCGGCAAAAATTACTGTTTGTCGCTTCATTCTGCGCTTTGTATGCATAATTCACTCTCCTTGTAGTAGCATTTCTAACGTGACAATGACATTTGGACTGCAACACTCCGATATTGAACATGCGCAGGTCTCGACTGCTGTTGTTGAACCGTACAACTCCATCTTGACCACGCACACGACCCTGGAGCACTCCGACTGCGCCTTCATGGTTGACAACGAGGCCATCTACGACATCTGCCGGCGCAATTTGGATATCGACCGTCCCACATACACCAACCTGAACCGGCTCATTAGTCAGATCGTCTCCTCCATCACAGCTTCCCTCCGCTTCGATGGCGCCCTCAACGTTGACTTGACCGAGTTCCAGACCAACTTGGTACCTTATCCTAGGTTCGTTACACCGTTTCTTTACTTTCTTTCCCACGTCTGTATTAAAACCACTGGCATCTTAGAGTTTAGGAACTACTACTCCGCACTCGCACAGCGTATAAATCTTGTAGAATAGTGTGCGTACAATGCGACAATCTCTACAGTACGGTGCCTTTACGGTCATTTCATCATACTGATGCTGTCGAATCCTGCAGCGTAAGATGTCGTCGTCGGAGGCGACGCCACCTTCTGGGAACGTTTAGCCAAAATTCATATCATTGTGCCCGCCCCTCACCCTTTCCTCCTTGATTTTTGTTTTCAGCAGCATATTGTTACAATTCGCTTACCTTTCTGGACGCAGGATCCACTTCCCGCTGGTGACATATGCTCCCGTCATCTCCTCCGAGAAGGCTTACCATGAGCAGCTCACCGTGGCCGAGATCACCAACGCATGTTTCGAGCCGGCCAACCAGATGGTCAAGTGCGATCCGCGCCACGGCAAGTACATGGCCTGCTGTATGCTGTACCGAGGCGATGTGGTGACCTAAGGACGTCAACGCTGCCATCGCGGCCATCAAGACCAAGCGCACCATCCAATTTGTGGACTGGTGTCCCACAGGATTCAAGGTGGGCATCAACTACCAGCCACCTACCGTGGTGCCCGGCGGAGACTTGGCCAAGGTTCCGCGTGCCGTCTGCATGCTGTCCAACACGACCGCCATCGCCGAGGCCTGGGCGCGACTGGACCACAAGTTTGACCTCATGTACGCCAAGCGCGCCTTCGTCCACTGGTACGTGGGCGAAGGCATGGAGGAGGGCGAGTTCTCCGAGGCCCGTGAGGACATGGCCGCCCTCGAGAAGGACTATGAGGAGGTTGGCATGGACTCAAACGAGGGCGCCGACGACGGCGAGGAGTACTAGGCCGAGCGCTGCATTCCCTCGGCAAGAACGAGGGACTCTTCACCTAAGCAAACTCAAAATTGCGGTTTGCGGTAAATTTCAAAATAAAAGATTTGATCGTTGCACTGCCTCTTCAGTTCTTCGAACATTCGACTGAAAACTAGTACCTTATTTAGGTCCCTCTGATTGGAGGTTCCAAGACGCCGTCTAACGTTCTGGTGAAAAGTTGTTCCTTTACAGGTGCAGTAAGCGCTGGACTTTAACTATCTGACGCAATAACTTCGTTTAATACTCTTTTCCGTGCCCTTGACTGCTCGACGCAACGCTTCATTCCGTCGCGCATGGCTTCCACAGGCCTTCGGTCAGATGTGAGCTTGCGTCGGAGTCCGGCGTACACAATGGCAGTGTTGTTTTAATGCGTTAACATTAGGAGTTTCTCTCGCATTTACCACTAAATCACCACAATTTCTTTACTGCGAGCGTCAATTTAAAAAAAACGGCTTCTCGCGGCTCTTTTCCTTTACTTTCATTTTCTCACTGCCGTGCCATCTTCTGCCTGGCGTTTTCAAAGAACAGGCATCTGCTCTGACTGCAGCTGTTCGGTCTTCTGCACTTTTGGCCTCGGTCAGTCGATTCCCGAGCTGCGACTCTGCATCCTCCGGTCCGATGGCGAACGTCTTTTATTGCGCTGGCATATTGCGGTGATAGCGAGAGCTGGCCCCAGGTTTTCTTTTCATCATTTATGGCCTCGCACCCACCCTTCTACTGCGAATCGTTCTGCGCATCCAGGAGAATCTGCTCACCTGTGAGATATGCTCATCCCACTTAGACTATGAAGGTTGATCACTGTAGTAGGCGGACGTAGAGGATTGTTTAGTGCTCTCGGCTTGAAGTCGATAAGCGCTGGTTCAATTACTGAGGTGACCGCGCATTTTTTATTGCGATAGCAATTACTCGTATATGGACACTCCCGACGCATTTCCGTCGTCAGCGACGGTGTCGCCGTGATGTTACGTATAAAGTCCAAGTGCGATGATATCGTGGCCGCGTGCCGTATGATGCTGTGGGTGCGAGTGAAAGCGTGCGAGGTTGAGCCGAGAATGGTGGCTCGATCTCGCGCGCGACAGGGAGGAAGGCGGGAAGGAAGCGCGCGGTCTTTCATCGCGCGCGAGGCCCTGAGAGGGGGGTTCTACTCCTGCGACGGCTGCGCATGGCGCGGCTGAGTGCCGCAGCGTGGGCCTTATCTTGAAAGCGATCTGCATAGAGTATATATAGGTGTGCCGAGGGCTGATAGCTTCGCTTGCGCTGTGTTCTCGCCGCTTCGCGTTGAAGCGAGAGACATCACGAAGGTCAATTCACTCGCTGCTGCTGCTGCTGCTCTTCCTCATGCCAGCATGACAGCGAGTGTCCGCGGTCATAGAGTGAGATGTTTAAATGTTTCTCTGTTCGCGCCCGCCACCATGCTTGTTAATTTTGTTAGTGAGCAAACGTTTATGAATTTATACGGCGGACAACACTACAAACTTTAATTCGTTTAGCTGCCTAATAATCTGCTATCGCAATCGATGCTTCGCCTTTCGGGCGGAACTGCGACTTTTTAATCTGATTAGCATTTTTCGTAACTTCATCCCAGTTTGCGGTCGGTCGGTCGGTCGGTCCGTCCGTCCGTCCGCGTCCAACCGTTTTCCCACCTACTTAGATCACTCGATTGTCGTCCATGGTCAAATGGGCTGAGCATCGGGCTGCCGTGCTCTGGGAACGGAGTTCGAAACCAATTCTCGGACCAACTTGGATCAATGGGTATATTTTACACTGGGAATGTGCTGCTCTTTAATGAACCTCTTTGCCGCCAACTTGAGTCACTATGTTCCGCTCTTCAATGAACCTATTTCACGCCGACTTGTGACTGGGTATGTACCACCGGTTATGTGCCGTTCTACAATGAACCTCTTTCACGCCAACTTGGGTCAGTGGCCATGTGCCGCTCCTCAGTGATCCTCTTTCACGCCAACTTGGGTTTGTTAAACAGGATACTTGCCGCACTTCAATGAAACTCTTTCACGGCAACTTGGGATGTGTCACTTCGTATATGCCGCTCTTCATAATAGTCATCGTAACATATATAAGACATGTCATCACCAATCACCCACCCATCATAAGATATATTGCTAATCGCATTAACGTCACCAAACATCTCCAAAAAATGAATGCGCCGCCAATTTTTGTGATATGACAATCGTGGAAAATTTTGTGAACGGATGGACACGGTTAGGCCATTCGCTAGCTCATAACTGCTGTGTACAATAAACATTGCGCGGGGGTATGGGGAGTCATCATGCAAAGCAACGCCCTTCATCACACTAAAAACTAGAAAGGATCGAATGTGTATACCAATCCGACTGACATTCATTTTGATCGTCAAAGTCCTCAGGTTCATGATCATCTGAGTGAAATGTACTCTTGAGGAAACTATTCTTTACCTGGAACCTCGTCAGAACACTCTTTGACCCCACACAAACCAAAATGGAGACAAGAAACACATTTAAAGAAATCCCCGACAAATCAGTGTAGAAACACACTCCACAAGGAGCTCAGGGACACATATATCGCCCCTCGGGAAAGTCTCCTCTGCGAGGATTATGATGATGAGGAACCGGTGGATGACTTCCTCAAAGGTTCGCTAACGATGGCAAAGGTCATAAGGGCCCTAGCGGCGGTAAACCCAAACAAGGCCTTCGGTCCTGATACTGTTAAAGGAGCGTAGTTACGCAACCTACCTGACAGACACCTTGAATTTCTTTTGGAAGTCATAAGTATTGTTTGAGAAAGCGCTAAGCTTCCTCAATAATGGAAGCACGCCATCATTTTTGTACCTAAACCTGGAAAACCGACCGCTATTACTAACCTGCGACCTATCTGGTCACTTACCTCATGCGTCGGTAAGACCTTGGAGCCCATCATTCTGGACAGGCTTAAGGCATACCTTGAAAAGACTAGTCACCTCCCATATAATATTATTAAATAAAGAAATTACCTATCTACAGAAGACGCACTTTTACAACTACACGAAGACATCAGCCAAGATCCTAGTGGGACCAAACTTAAAACGATGCTATCCATTGACCTCCATAAAGTCCTCGATTGCGTTGCACGTGAAGTCATTCTTCAGGAATTGGCTTTAACAAATTGTGGAAGTAAGATCTACAACTATGTGAGAGACTTTCTTCGTGACCGCACGCTTGCGCTTAAGGTCGAAGAGCACAAATCTGACGCATATCCACATCCCTAAGAGGGCATGCCACACGGATTAGGACTATCCCCTACACTCCTCAGTTTGGCCATGCTACTAACACACAAAGCTCTACAATCAACCCCTGACATCAAACATACCGTCCTTTCGGACGGCATCACAAGCTGTATCACCAGGCCACATTGGGGACACCCTGCAGACAGCGATGAATGCGGTACACACTGCAGAGCAATGCACCGGGCTTAAATACTCACCTCAAAAGGTCGAGCTTCTGTTGGTCCACTGTAACAGGTGAAATCAGCGCCCATATCCATACAAACCGCGGGAACCATAACACCACAACCCGAACAACTCAAAATTCTAGGCCTCCGCATCCAACGTGATGGGAGTGACGCAGTCAACATACAGCACCTTCTAAGACAGGGGGAAGAAGTACTACGGATGATGCCGCGCATATCTAACCGGTATGAAGGCCTTCAAGAATTGGACATGCTGCAACTAAGAAACGTGCTACTCATGTTCCATTTTCGGTACCACATTACGTGCACACACCTCTCCAAGAACGAAACCACCCTGCTTGACCATTAGGCACCCGATCCCCCGGGATGAACCTGGGAGTAGTGGGTTTTTCACAATACACTGTACTAAGATGGCTATGCTCAGGAAGGGAGAGCAAAAACATAGGGTCGGGGCCGTCGGGTGATCGTGGCGCCGACATGAATAGAAGCACGGGTGGATGACGCGCTCCAGTGTGTTCACGGCCATGTCTTCCGGATGAAGTATCGCGCCGAGCACAGCTTTCGACCTACTCCACGTTTCTGGCGGGAAGCTTTACTGCCATTTTCCTTTTCCTGCTAGATGAATTTTTCTTCGTGCTTAGATTCGAGATTCATTTCGATAGGTTGAACGTAAGATCGGATCCTCCTCAGAGAGGCGAATCCAAACATGGGGAAGCGGGCCAAGTATGCGAGAACGTATAAAGAAGAATGGGAGCAAGACCCCGAGCCAAAGGTGGGTTCTGGTGCGTTTACTTCTAGAAGGTTTGGGTTTAGCGTCGGGCACGCTATTTCATTGATTTAGTGGGAGTCCCAAAAGCTGCCCCAAAAGCTTCCGTCAACGAACATGGCGGCGCCCATCGAAGCGACGGCTCTAACCTAGCACAAAACTGGGCTCGAGTCGTATTAACGCGTGAAGTTCGTACGCTAGAAGAAGTGACTGCGGTTATCGCTTTCTCTAACTAACAATGGACATGCTGCAAATTCAACGATTTCATGGCTCATAGGCCTATACGGAGAAACGTTGGTTACTCAAAACTCAAGTTGCATTCCATTTTCGGTACCACATTACGTGCACACACCTCTCGGCAAACCAAGAAGCCTATTCCGAAACTCTTCAAGAACGCAAAGCTCTTTGGGGCCCAAACTTTAACCACACAATGAGACACGCTCATTCGAGAATCCACCAAAATGACACTTGGCGTTCCGAGCTCCGCTTACACCTCAAACATTTGTTGCCGTCCCTTTTCTTAACAACTTAAGATCGAACAGAGCAGGCCCAAGCTGAAAAACAAACAAAAAAAACGAGAAACAACACGAAAAATAACGCGAGATATCATAGGAAATACTTGTTTTAGCTTATCAAAAAAGAACTGAGCACGTCGCCTCCGATCGCTGGACAGTTGAACTTCTAGCGTAGTAGAGATAACGTGAGAGATCCGGCATTATTTTGTGTTCATGACTACAGAGAGGGCCGGCAGAACTACGGCTCTTTTCGACGCAGCGGACAGAGCTATACTGAGTTCCATAGACTCTACCCCAACAGTACAAACACCACCGGAACTTAAAGTGCTTCCACATACTACTCGCCATAGCGCCCATTCCCAGTCACACGGATCCATCCCGTGCCGCAAGCAGGTGAGAACAGAGAAGCATATACTATACCAAAAGTACGCTCTGAACAAGCCACACCGCACACACCTGTTTACCGATGCAAGTGTCAACAACAAGGCTACAGCCATAGCTGTAACGAACGCTGCCGGTCGCTCCGTATACAGGGTGTCCCAACTATCATGCATCAAGATTTAAAGATATGGAAATGCCACGTAGCTAGACAGAACCAAAGTAATGTTGTTTGCCATCGCTTGGTAAAATTGCGGCGCGACTGGCTGCTCGAGGCACTTTGCTTATATTCGCAGGCTTCTTTCAGGCTCAGAAAAACACTTTCATGCAGCACGTATGAGCAACAGAAAGCTGTATCGAGAGTTTTTCATGTTGCTCTACAATTTTCTTATCGACACTTTTCATCTAATTATAACATTTGAGAAGTTGATTAATTATTTAAGACTATAATTATGTAATTAGGCGAAATGCAAACAATCATCTCAGTATCTCCAATTAAGTCACGGAAAACAACATTACCTTGGTTCTGTCCAGCTACGTGGCATTTGCATATGTTTAAATCTTGGTGCATGATGGTTGGGACACCCTGTCTACAGAAGTCACCTCTCCCATGGATCACCACTGGGCTGAGCTTACAGCAGTAGTCAGGGCTGTGCAGTATTACCGGCCACTGCAACAGCCATTACAATATACATATACAAACGCGCTTGCAGAATACTGTAAGCGGGATCCCTACCAACCAGTTTACATGCAACACTCTACCAGTGTTACGTGTTACAATCCCCGACCAGGACGAATTTTCCTCAAGTGCGAAGCGTTCTTTGTGAGAAACCCGTATGGGTTTCCTTTGTAGCTTCGTGCTACATATTCGGGGGGATGACAATTTTTTTTCCCCTTTCACTCTTCAAGTACCTCAGAAAACCAACAGAATTCATTTTGGTACCTGGACACGTGAGACTATCCAGAACTTGATGGGCTAACTAGCTCGCCCGAAAAACAATATTCCGGGCGCCGGTTATCCCCGATCCAACTAACACGCCTGTTACAACCCGCGCATAACATATTAAGGCAATATCAAGAGGCCAGACGATTGTTCCCAAAAATATTCAAAACACTACAATGCAGGGCACACTTGTAAGACAAGCACGAACCAACACCCTACCCACAGCTGCTAGACTCTACCTGGAGCTCAGCGGACTCAACACCTCCAAAATGTGAACACTGCGGATAAACACCCCAACACAGAACATATACTCAGGCACTGCTACCCTACCCCTGATAATCTCTGGTCCCCTGTTTTTGTGAAATCAAATTAAAGAAAAATTGGGGAAACCCGTTCCTACTCGTATGCAATAAAGGGCCAATGAAAAATAAAAAATCTAGGGTATGAAAAATTACCCAAAGCGCATATTTTTGAATTAAAATTCAATTGGAAAATAAAATGTGGGCAAGGTAACTCCTAATGTCCTAAGGTTCGGTCAGCGAGGGCAGAAGGTCCCCGCGTAGAGCGTTCAATGAGAATATCTTATGGTGGCTTGGAAGATGTGTGTCATTGCCAAGTAGCAAGTGCCCGGATGAAAAGTGAAGATGATGACGTCAGGCTTAATCCCGATACATGTAGACGAAGACAAGACCACAGTTGGAATCAAGGCCAGGGAGGAAAATCTGAAAAAGGCTAAAATAAAAGGTAATCGGTGACGGGACAATGACCACCAGAATGGGAATCCAACCCCATCACTTCTTCCCTGAGAAACCCAACTCTCCCTGCCCCCCAACGCCGGATGGCTGACTCAAGCCTCAAAGGCCCAAGATCAAAGATTCCTCGCTGCGTTAATCGAAGCGGAACTGGCGAATGCAGAAAGCGAGATCCTGGACTGAGGGTACCTTATTAATCTCCAAAAAACTACAAGATCTTTTTATCTCTCTGCATTTCGGTCTTGCATACAAGTTTTCCATATACTATGCAGGCCTATCAGTAAAAACATATGAAGTGGTGCGTCATCACACTGTACAACAAGATATCGATACTGTGAGAATTTAGATCAAGCTCTTACAGCAAATTTCTATGGAGAACATCCCAGAATAAAATGGCACCTTTCAGTCCATAAAACAGTGTTCAATAGTTTCAGGCGCGTTAGAAAGGCGACACTTGCCTCAGCAGGCGGAATAGAACATTCCTTAACAATTTCCCGCGTCCACGAGACATTTCGTAGCCGCCAGGGCACTGTTCCTTCTACCCAGCAGAGGTTGCCTTCCATGCTGCGTCGAGACAATATGTCGCAGCCACGTGTAACTTGAACACCGTTCGAGGAGTCGTTGTTGTTGTTGTCCATCCAACGCGTGGCTCACACACTATGGGGAATTGGCCAAGAAATGGATGGATTATTCAAAGTTATAGCCGCAAGTAAACTTTCAGGGCTGCTATAGAGTAAGTGATGTTGAAAGGTGACATTATATGTTAAAGTGAAAGTAATAATAGGAAGGCCCAATATCATTCATTGAAAAGCACACATAAGAAAGGGAAAAAATACAAATTCAGCAGGGCATTCGGTTGTACTTCATAAGACATTCCAGGACTGCTGAGTGAACATCTCTGTGGCTGAATCCTTGAGTAGAGGCCTCACGCACAAGAGTTCAAGCGCAACGCTAAACCTTCCGACCACTGTCAATGCATCACCCTTCAGGCGAAAGGGCAACTTCTCTGGCATGCTGATTCCATATCCCAATCATGTTCTTGAAGGCGCGTTTTTAGCGACTAGGACGTCGCTTGGAAGTTCACCCGACGTCTTCATTTTGATGTGGGTTGAAGATTTTGAATCATGCATGGCTCTGCTATCGCAATCACCAGAGACCAGTGGAGCTGGGGAAAGCCTAGTAAAGTAGTGGCAAACCACACACTTAGTCTAAGTTTTGCGGGGCTTCCCCCATCTCCGCTGGTCCCTGGTGTTTGCGAGAGCAGAGCCACGCATAATTTTTTGACGTGCCAGGGCGCGATGAAATGAACCGGCCACGTTCACGAGCCTCCGGATCTACATTTCTTCGCCTACGCAAATTCTCGGCTTCCCTCAATCTAAAATCGGGATGTTCTCTTCTGCGACGCTTGGTTTCAGCTTCCCTGGCTCTCGCTTCAGTCTTTCGGAAGCGACGAGTGTCCAGTTCCCTGATCGAAACCTGCCGAGCCACCGCCAGAGGCATCGGCTGCAGTCGCGGACACCGGGCTCGTTCGGCCCGAACGCGGGAAAACGCGGTCGGCGTCGGGAGCAGCTCTACGCGTCCCAATACCACCTGCCTCACTCCTCCGCTCCACCTTGCATCCGCTATGTTGCGCGGCGCTTTTTTAGACTCTGATCTCACTCTCTCTCTCTCAGCTCTCTCTCCCCCAGCTCGGCGAAGCTGCGGACGACGGAATGATCATTATAGCGAGGTTCTAACAGCTCCGCTGTAAAACGCATTACTTAACTCTTTGCTAAGTATGAGGTCGCGGGATCGAATCACGGTCTCGGCGGCCGCATTTCGATGGGGGAGAAATGCGAAAACACCCGTGTACTTAGATTTAGGTGCGCGTTTAATGAACCCCAGGTAGTCCAAATTATTCCGGAGTCCCCCACTATGGCGTGCCTCATAATAGATCGTGGCTTTGGCACGTAAAGACCCATGATTTAATGTTTAATTTTGTACTTAACTTTCTATTAGTGTGTTGGGGCCAGTTGTCTAAATGTGAAATTTTAATGCAACCCCCCCTTTTTTTTCAAAATGTTTAAAATCACACCTGATTCGAGATATTCACAATCGAATTCCAAAGCTCAATCGAGGCTTTATCGAGACCGAGCTTGCCTCGCTGCGCGTCAGACGACACCGCCCCACGAAGGAGTGCGGAGCGAAGTTTGAATGATTCCATTCCGCAGCAAATCCTGACCGGACACACAGCCTCACATGCTTGACAGTCAAAGGGTGCCGTATCAGTAGCTGCCGCGACTGACCGAGACCATAGAGGAAGAAATTGCCGAGACGCTCACTTTCAAACTCCTCGCGCTTGTCGTCAAGGGGCGTTTTCGTCTGATGATGATAGCGGGGCCGCCTTTGCACTCGATTTCGATATTACCTGGATTTACCGTCGAAATTCGATGGTAAGTGTACCGAATTGTGTGGGACTTCCAATATGTAAAAATAAAATGACGGTGCATTAAACTGTGACTGCCTTCAAGTTCGCTACTTAAGCAGCTGCCCCTAAGGCGTTAATCAAAAAGTTAATAAATTTTTACTAATTATTCTTCTGAAGCTCACGCTATTAGTGGCAACGTATGTTCACCTCGCCTTTGAATTAACTCCTCTGAAAAAAAACGCCGCATTCGCTGCGCTGGTGTCCTTTTTGTAAAGAATAATACGTATAGTCGAATAAAAATGCCCTGTACGCGGCGCATTCAGTTATAGGATGTACTTATTATTTTGTATTTTTTAATACTCACCTATTTCTAATATTTTATTATTTACACATTATTCATAGCGTATTCTTACTCACTTTAATTACTTTATATATCTTTTTAAGCGATAAATGCTATGGGCTCACTTCCTTTCCTTTTTTTCACTTCAGAAGCATGCAATCATCTTCGCCGTTGTCGGCGTCGTTATCGTCATGCCACCGTCGGCACGCGATCACTGTCGTCATGTCGACGTGGTCATCATCACGCTTCACTGTCGTCTTCATCGTCGCTGTTGTGTCGTCGTCGTCCTGTCTTGCCATCGTCGTTGTCCTCGTCATGTGCATGTTATCGTTTTCATGCCATCTTCGTCGTTATACAGGCGTCTTCGTCACGACATCGCGCCGTCGCCATGCCATCTTCGCCATGTCATTGTCAAACCGTCGTCGGCACGTTCAAGGACCCCAGGTGGTCGAAATTAATCCGGAGACCCCTACTATATACGGCGGGCAAATCACCATCTTTATCAGATGGTCATTTTGGCACGTAAAACCCCGAAACTTACTTTACTTTTTAAGCCGTCGTTATCGTCATGTCATTGTCTCCATACCATCGTCGTCGTCACCACGCTTCGTCGCCGTCGTGACCAGTGTTATCTGGTGCGCCTTAAAAGAAATACATGAATACGCAAGATGCTGAGACACGGTGTACTAGCAGAGTTGATGGAGCTAGGCAAAAAATGCTATCCCATTAACAATGATGCCCAGCTTCTCGGCACCGCTAAGTCTCCGTGAGGTGACGTCGTTCTTACTTACGTGTGGTAATGTTCAAACGAGGTTTTCTTTATGACAATGACTACAATGGAGGTAAACGAAAGGTGCTGGGGCGTTAAAAGGCGTAAACAATTTGAAAGCGACGCTTTACTTGCCTCTTCACCCTATACGTTGGGTTTGCGGACTGCTGCTGCCTTGCCGCGCAGACAGAACCTTGTACCATAGTGCATGTGCCCGAATAGACGACCTGGGCCACTTACGTATGTGCAGTTGGGTACATGTGCCCATTCTTGACAAATCACGTAATACGGGCCCGTTCTATTGGATATGTGTCTTAATAGACAAGCAAAACAACAGGCAAGAAGTGAAAAAAGGGGTCGGCAGCGGAAACAACCGAGTGCGGAGGAAGTGAACAAAAACGTCGCAGTTTCGCCCAAAAGCTGAAGCATCGACTGCGATAGCAAATTAGTAGACAGCTATACGAAGTAAGGATATTAGTTTTATCGGCCGTATAGATTTGAAAGCATTCGCTTACTAACTAAATTAGCAAACATGGTGTCACACGCGCACAGGTAAACAAGAACACATCTCGCTCGATGACCGCGAAAACTCGCTGTCAAAACGCTGCAGTCAGGAAGCGCGGTAGCAACAGCGAGCGAATTGACCTTCATGCTGTGTCTCGCTTCAACGCGAACTAAACGTCGAAAGCACAGCGCATACGAAGCTACCGGCACTGGGCGTACTTTGCCCACGTCGCAGATCGCTGTCAGGATACGGCGCCCACGCGGCCGCGCCGTATACAGCAGCCGCCGGCGTAGAACCTCTCCCCCGCCCCTCGCCTCCCCCGCGTGCCTCGCGCGCGACAGAAGGCTACGCGCTTCTGCCCTGCCTTTCTGCCTCGAGCGCGCGAGATTGAGCCGCAATCGTCGGCTGACCCACGCAAGCTTTCACTCGCAAATACAGCGTACAGCGCGCGGCGACGATGTTATCATGTTTGGACTTTATACGGAACATCACGGCGACGGTGACGGCAGAAATGCGCTTGGAGTGTCCATATACTTGCTATCACAATAAAACAAAAAAATGATGCCCAACAAAACATTCATTTAACGGGGCCCTGAACCATCCCTCGGGCTTGGTGAAATAACATAGTCCGCGGGTAGCATACGCTGCTGTGAACATCTCAGCCACGTTTTGCTGTAGTACGGGGTGCGTGGAGCTCGCAAGCGGAGCGCGAAATCACCTTTCTCTCAAACGCTCTCTTTTCAACAGAAGCCAAGTTCCGCACTCTTTTCTAGGCGCTTTTTGTAGTAATAAAGCGGATTCCCATACGCGGTTGCCATTGGTAGCTGCGGTCGGCCACGTAGCGTAGATACCGCGGCCGCCGCGGGTTGCCGCCACGAGACCACTGACCAAGCGCACTGCGGCTCGCTGCGGCCAACCGCGTTTGGCTTACGTTTAGCACGTCGTAGGCACCAAAATCGGAAGTCGTGTCGTTTAACATCCAAAATGAAATTTGAACTGCGCGCCACGGTGAAACTTAGAAGGCGGAGCGTTGTGGCCACGCCCCACTCCACCGTAGCCTTTGCAGTGCAAGGCACAGTGCAAGGCATTGAAGTAGGAACGGGAGCACAGCGGAGGCCGTGTTTGATTGCCAATAAGTCCGATTCTGTTGAACGCATTGAAGTACTTTTTTGCGGCAAAGTATTTCTGAAATAGCCTATTTTCACTTCAAATGCCTTTTTCCATTTCGACAAAAAGGGGTTCAGGGCCCTTTTAAGCCCCTTCTTTTGAGGCGTCAAGTTCCTATCTTGATATCCTTCACTGCAGTACACTGAGTATGTTTTATCACGTAAGAGAACTGTACTGCGGCAAAGCTGACTTCAGAAATCTGAAAATTTCCAACGCTCTTGTATTTGTACTCACATTATTCAGCCTCGATGTGCGTCAACACAGAACTGTCTGAATTGCACACGTCGTTTCTCAGGCATGTTCTCGCTCAAATTAATTGAAGGCGTCCTCACTCTCCAGACATCCTATATGTATATACACTCCCCGTTTTCTTCATTTGCTTCTTTGAAATGTTTCCGCGCAATCTTCTCTTGCTCACGATGTTCGTCCGCTCAAACGAATGAGGCACGCTCCTTGCGCACGACTATATGTCGTTGACGCGGTTTCAACTGACCGTTGTTACATCGGTAGTTTGCGTACCCAATGGGTGGAAAAGCCGGCATAATAAGATGAAGATGAATGCGCGTATACCATGCACCCCCAAGGGGCACGCAACTTTTACCGAGCACGCATCTGCGTACATGCGCTAAAGTTGCACGGAAACTCTCCCGACTCGTCTCTTATCTCGTTATGGTCATTTCCGGAACGCGCCCTTCCAATCGTCAGACGCGATCGCTTTGCCGGCAGGTAAACCTTGTCTCCTCGCAACTGAGATGTCAATCCTGCTCGTATTCATGCAGTCCTTATTGTCCTAACTTATAATATATGATGATTGGATGATTTATCCTCCTGTAAAAAGCTATTCTTTGTTGGTTTTGTACGAATCTTGGCTACTTGTGCATCATATGAAGTTAAATGATCAGTTTCTTGAGGCCTCCGCACGCAACAACATCGCAAAGGACGCTAACAATGGCGTACAATATTATTGCTTTTGCTAACGAAATTAGTAAGATGTCAGAACAGTTCATAATGCGGTCGATGAATTCAAGGCGCGAAAGTGTTATGTATAGCATTGTATTCACTCCGCGATTATAAGCTTAAACAAAAAAAAAATAGTTTCGCCCGCAAGGCGAAGCATCGATTGCGATTATAAATTATTAGACAGCTACACGAAGTAAGGATATTCGTTTTATCAGCCGTATAAACTTGTAAGCATTCGCCTACTAACTAAATTGACAAGCACGGTGTCACGCGCGCACAGGCAAACATCAACACATCTCACTTGATGACCACGGACACTCGCTGTCAAAACGCTGGTGTGAAAAAGAGCGGCTACAACAGTCGAGCAAATTGCCCTTCATGCTGTCGCTCACTTCAAGGCGAACACAGCGCACACGAAGCCATCAGCCCTCGGCGAGCGCTGTTGTGATCGGCCATTTACCCCGCGAAAAATGTCGTTCACTGAGAACGCGCGATGATGGTGAACGGGTCGAAGACCACGTCCGAGCCATCACCGACAGTGATAACTCATGGTCAGCAGTTGGGCTCTGCCGGGAAGGAACATACCTTCATCATCTGTCATCCGCCCCAAACTGCCATGTGCGTGCAGTGTTTCCAGGTCCGACGAGGCAGCGTAGCCAAAAGCTAGAGAAGTTGTAACCCAAATGTAGCCAAACACAAAAAAGTGCAAAAAATTTCGAAGCCAAATATAGCCATTTTTACTTGCACTTTTATCTGTGTATACATTTTCATATTCGATTACGGCAATGCTTTTTTTGCCCAACCCGTCGTAACAAAATGAACGTGCCGCCGTGACGGTCAGCCCTTGACATCAACAGTGACCTCATGCTCGCACAGAACCCTTTTTGGTTGGGCCCGGAAGTTCCAGCGAATCGCTGCAGAGGGCAAAATCAGTGCTTTTATTTTATGACAGGTGGTAGTAAGTTATTATTTTTAGTTATTTACAGTAATATGAACTACGAACTCTGCTTTTTAACTGTCGTCGTGAACGCAAAATAATGTTTAGCATCATCGATAGCTCAGGTCATCTCTGCCTACTACGAAGAAGTTCAGCTGTCCAGCAATCTGCGACGTGCTCACGGCTTCTTTATTTTATGAGCTAAAACAAGTATTTCGCGCTATGATATCTCGTGTTCTTTGTCTCATCGCCCTATCTTGTTTTCTCGTTTGTTCTTTTTTTCAATTAGCTTGGCTTGCGTTAGCTGGTACATGCTCTGTATACTGTCCCTTTACATCAACCTGGCCGCCATCTTAGGTCTCTAGCACAGCAAGAACACGCGTTAAAATAAAGTGAGCGACAACAGATGTTACTCGCTGTCTGAATCGGTGTAAGCGAAGCTTTAAAAGATTACTGCGCAAAACGGCACACCAGTGTAAGAAGCGCGCAGTCGTATTCGGTGACGAGCACATCCCGAACGTAACTCGCTCGAAATGGTAAAAGCCGCGACGGCGCACAGAGAGCAAAGGTAAACAACAAATTGATAACAGTGGTTATGCTGTTAAAACCAGCTACTTTCAAAATGCTAAGCATGTTGATGTGCTAATAAAGTTTTAGAATAGGGGCCGCCAAAGTATGGGGTCCCAAAGAGCTTTGTGGGTGTTACCGTTGGGGCATGCAGGAGTTAACAGTTTTAGGATAGGTGTAATTTGCGTTTGCGGATAGCGTGTCGCGCTTGCAGCGTCACTACGGCGTCAAAGAAAAGCTGTTATAAATATTAAAATAAATTATGCCATTTTATGATAAGAAGAGTAATTTAGATTTTCGTGTTCTCGCGTTTATTTAAAATTTAGAACTTATTCTATTAGCAGCAAGCAAATTGTTGCGCTTAGTTTTGAGTAACCAACTTTACGTATGCCTTCACCCAGCCAAGTCAATCTGTAATTCTGTATTAGGCCTACGAGCCATGAAATCGACAATTGAATTCGGAATCAGCGGCGTCTAATGAATCAATCTTCATTACATATGTTAGTTGAGAGATAGCGATAACCGCAATCACTTCTTCTAGCCTACGAACTTCACGCGTTACCACGGATCGAGCCCAGTTTGGTGCTAGGTTACAGCCGTTGCTTCGATGGGCGCCGCCATGTTTGTTGACGAATGCTTTTGGGGCAGCTTTTGGGACTCCCGCTAAATCGATGAAATAGCGTGCCCTACGGAAAACCCAAACACAGTTTGCGTCTTGCGCATGCACAGTGCCTTCGACGCTATTTCTTTGGGGCCCCAAAACGTTTGAGGCCCCTATTCTAAATTGCTGGGGTTTTACGTGGCAAAACCACGATATGATTGGGAGGCATGACGCAGTGGGGGACTCCGGATTAATTATGGCCACCTCGGGTTCTTTAACGTACACCTGAATCTAAGTACACGGGAGTTGCATTTCGCCTTGATCGAAATGTAGCCGCCGTGGCCGGGAATCAAACCCGCGTCCTCGAGCCAGCAGCGCGACACCTCACAAGCTAAGCTAGCACGGTGGGGGAAGTTCATGTGACGCGGTGCACTGATGTCATTGTGGCGAACATGTTTCGATATTAGCAGAATGAGTATTTGCATCCGTGACGTTACGGGCAAACCATCTAGAAGTAAAAGCACCGGAACCCACCTTTGGCTCGGGGTCTTGCTCCCATTCTTTTTTATACGTTCTCGCATACTTGGCCCACTTCCCCATGTTTGGATTCTCCTTTCTGAGGAGGATCCTGTCTAACCTATCGAAATTAATCTCGAATGTAAGCACGAACAAAAATTAATCTAGCAGGAGAAGGAAAATGGCAGTAAAGTTTTGCGCGAGAAACGTGGAGCAGGTCGAAAGCTGTGTCCGGCGCGATACTTCACCCAGAAGACGTGGCCAAGAACACACTGGAGCGTGCCATCCACCTGTGCTTCCCTTCTTTCATGTCGGCGCCATGATCGCCCGACGACCCCGACCCTATGTTATTGCTCTCCCTTCCTGAGTATGTTAGTACTGTGAAAAACTCACTGCTCCCAGGTTCATCCCGATGCCCGGAGATCGGGTGTATAACGGTCGAGCGGGGTGTAAGTTTAAGTGCATCAAAGATCAAAGCCACCGGCTCAGACAACGGCGCAGAGAGGGAAGGGGAGGGAGGGACATTTAGCGCACGCACACATGCATAGCCACGAGGCCGGCTCAGCCAGCCAACACATGGACTTCGAGATTTGCTTCTACTCGATCAGAACCAAATCTAGAGCGTGGATTAGGGCGCCACTTACAGCCCAAACAAAGCCAAGTCGCAGATTTTCAGTAGCCCAAATATAGCCACATAGCCAACTCGTCCAAGTCGACGCCAAAAATTTTTTTTTTCCTGTAGCCCAATTTGGCTATATATAGCCAAACCTGGCAACACTGTGTGCGCGCCGGAGACGGGGTTAACGGGGTCACGGTGCTTTCCTCCTCCCCTGTTTGTGCACAGTGATGTGCGTGAGTTTGGGACAAAGCTCTCTACGGAGAGATAGGGCTACCAACCGTCGGATTAGTGGGAGATGGTGACATCCCTCTCCTGTCGTCGTATTGGAGGAGGTATTGGAGGAGACAACGAAGGTGTTAAAAGGGGGTACAGACGCTTGGTGAAGGTCGTCGACAGCTTGAACTTGAACGCGAACCTCTTATGTTCCGTATTTCTTGAGAAACTCACGTAAATAATGCAATATAAACTTGTGTGTAAACGTCTCGGGTGTCGGGACTAGCCCCCCGTTCCCTTACTCCGCCTGCTGAATGGATAGCGCACATCTTCAGACCCCTGTCGCAACAGCGCCCAGACTCTACCCACCGCAGATCGCTTTCAAGATAAGGCGGGCGCGGCCGTGCTCAGCCGGAGCGCCGCCGGAGAAGAAGACCCCCTGCGCCTTGCGCGCGATCGAGCCACCATCCTTCACGGCTCCCTCTCTCACGCTTTCACTCGCACCTACAGCATACGGCGCACGGCCGCGATGTTATTGCACTTGAACATTATACGGAACATCACGGCGACGGCAGCGACGACGACAACGGCGGCACATCGCCTGGAGTGTCCATAAATTTGCTATCGCAATAAAATCCTTCTTTGCTCAGTCGAAACTAAAACGAACTTCTATAGAGATGAAATTAACTCCATATCGCTACTGGCAGACCTGTCCTACTGTTTATTTTGCAATAGAACTGACGAAGTTATTGAGGTACAATCATAGAAGGGGGGGGGGGGGGGGGGGGGGGGGGGACTTCTCTCATACCTGGCAAGCCGCTTTTATGCAGCACGTATCGAGCAACAGAAAGTTGCACCGGGAGTTTTTTCATGTTGCTCTACAATTTTCTCATTGCCACTTCTAATCTAATTCTGTTATTTGAGAAGTTGATTAATTAAGACTAATTATGTTATTAGGTGGAATGCAAAAAATTCTTTTACTATTTCCAAGCGACGGCAGAAAAACATTACCTTGGTTCTGTCCCAGCTACGTGGCATTTGCATATTTTCAAGTTTGGCTCAAGTTACGTGGGACACCCTCTATAGAGGCCATGTTGTGGGTGATGCACGATTGACGTTTAAACTGTGTTGGCTAACTGCAATTCCTGCTGAAAATTATCTAAGCGTTCCAGGGCATTAAAAACGTTATGAACCATGTACGAAGCTTGCTCAATGTCTTGAAATAACTGAACGCGCTGCATAGTTAACGTTTCGGAGGAATAAGTGGCATCTTACAGGCGATTTTCTGGAGAAGTTTCGAGAGTGTCAGTTAATTACACGATTCGTGAAAAGAAAATTACGCAAGTGCTCAAAAGTTCGCTCACTATAAACAGATAGCACTTGCACCGCGATTAGTCTCTTGGGTCTAGCGTGCCTCGATGAGTGTAGGGTCTAATGTGCCCGTAATGCGTCAGTGGAGGGGTTTTAGGCTATAGGGTGGCCTCGATGACCACCTCACTCGCTGCGGGGGAGGATGTATGCATTGACGCCTACTAGCCTAATCTAGTGTCCCTGTATAGGCCCTTTTCGCGGAGTAGTTTGCTCTAGAGGAACGAGATGGCGTTTGCGGTGGCGCACCCCACGCTTTATGTTAAGGGCATGGATGGATGGAAACAACTTTATTAAAATCCGGCGAAGTTTACGACCCGGGCTCAGGTCTCCCATGAGGGGACTTCGAGGCCTTGCCTCCTCGCCGCCTCCCGGGCCCGCTGGACTGCCCACTCTTGCGTCTTGAGGTTGGAGCTGCGCAGAGCGGCGGCCATGCACTTCGACGCAAGAGCCTCCGGAGCTACTGCCATTTTCGCTGCTATAACGGGACACTCCCACAACATGTGTGAGAGTGTCGCTCTAGTTGCCTGACATAACTTGCAAAGTTAGTCATTATTATCCACTGCCAATAATGACAAGCACGCGTCGTGAAGAACCCCGTTACCAACAAGTAATCTCCCTGCCATTGGCTCTCTCCCTGGGATTTTTTTTTTTCTGTTTGCTCTCTCGATCTCTCCTTTCTCACTTTTTTTGGCGTCTTCTTTCTCTACCTGAGGATATAAAAAGACTGTTGCGAGAATTCCCTGTATACCTTGAAAAAGGTCGGTCCACCGACCGAAACTGTTGGGTAAATAAACCTAAGATAACCGCGAAGTTGTGCTTCTGATTTCTCTCTCTCTTCTCTCTCTCTCTCTCTCTCTCTCTCTCTCTCTCTATATATATATATATATATATATATATATATATATATATATATATATATACATATATATTTATCAGTGAATAGTTTAATCACACACAGGATCCGACAGTGCAACAGGTCAAAGAATAGAAATACCTAGGAAAAGTTGAATTTAGTGCCGATTCAATCAAGCACTTAAACGAAATGGGCATTTTGGAAAAGTTTTTTTTTTCAAAAATAAATCGGGAAGTAAAGGATTAAATATATGTTAGCTCAGAGCAAATAAGTCTAGCTGCAACACAGAACATTAGTTGCCTTGCTTCATTGACAACCTCAGGCACTACAACAATATATTTTATGGTTCCACACCTACTTACCTACAAAAGTTGACAAAATTCATGCGTCTTTGGTATAACACAGCACTCATAATGCACAACTAAGCGAATGAAAATTAACTGGTACCCTAAAAAAACAAGGTTAACCTTCACTAACTCACCTGAGCATGAAGCTCAGGTGAAATACTAAAGGTTCACCTGAGGTTCATACTGTTTTATGAGCCACCTGAGCACCACCCTTGTTCGACTAAGATTCTTGGCACAGCATACTGTTTTATGAGCCACCTGAGCTCAGGTGGCTCATAAAAGAGTATGCTGTGCCAAGAATCTTAGTCGAACAAGGGTGGTGACCGTCATGTGTGGTTCCTCGGGGTAATGCATGCAGCAGTACAACAATACCTGTTTTCCTGTCTTTGCTCATGCCACATCTACCGATTAATCATGATTAAATTATTAATCGCAGAACTTGAGAATTAGAATTGCCCCGCACAAAGCACTTCTGGTAATAAAATCCCCTCCAGTGCTTGTCGAAGGGATGTCGCAGTGCTACAGTTGACCTGCCAAGGTCAACAGTTGAGCCCCTCCTTAACAAATGGAAGGGAGGCCGGGCCCCCCTGAGCCCCCCCTGACTTTAAGCACTTGGTAAGGTACACCTTCCAGAAGCGCTTGGATTTAAAGTGGATGGAAGCATCAACCGGTCAGCAGTCAAGATAAGCATGAGACATTTAGACAATTGGTGGAGAAAAAGCAGGGAAGAGATAGATACGACCAGATCCGTTACAGGCATAGGTGGCCGTACAAGGTTAGTGAAGTTTTGAGGAAAATAGATCAAGGAGATGTATATAAAAATGCTAGAATGTAAAGCATGCAGTATAGCATACGTGATTAACTCAAGCAGGCTAGGTGACTATTTGTCACCGCCCCGATTCAAAGGGGATGCCAAAAATCATCATCATCATCATCGCATGTTGCATCAGTGAAAGCGCACGGATATGAAACCATTACCGCTCCTGCTGCTACTGTGCGATCAGCTGTCGTAAATGCAGCTGGGTGTTCGCTAACGAACTTTTCGATGGGGTTGAAATGCAAAAAACGCCCGTGTACCATGCACTGCGTGCCTGTTAAAGAACTCCAGGTGGTCAAAATTAATCCAGAGTCCCTGACTACGGCGTGCCTCATATCAAATCGTGATTTTGGCACGTCGAACCCCAGAATCTAATTTTTTTTTTTTTTTTTGCTAATGGACTGTGTTTTATTCATGCAGCAAAATGTGGAACGGTAGAGGCAAGACGTGTATACAGTAGTTGGCTGTAAAAATAGGTACTGGTATATTAAGGAATGGAAAGAATCTGTGTGATCAAGTCCGCGGACCGCTGCTACTTAAGGACTGTCTGTGTTGCCGGTTCTTCACTATGCACGGCTTTTCTCGAGGATTAAAGAATTCACTCATCCGCCAGCTTTGTATCGCTAACTTCAAAAGACTTAACCCCGGAACACCGGAGTAGTGCCGCTGGCTGGCATATAGTAAGTTTTTCGCACGTTATGAACACACATCCACTCTAATTCACACGCAAACTTACACTCACTCTATCGCCAACGTATCACTATAAGAAGTGAATGGGTGCACAATTCAATCAATGCGCCGAAGTATGCATGGGTGACGGCGATTACACCGACACCACACGAATTTGATCGAAGCTGAACGTTTCGTGGCGGCCCACAGAGCAAGCGAGTGACTAGCTATAATACGTCTTTGCTACAAGCTATCACAAAGTACAGAACGTCTACGTCCCAAGCCCTATGCGCAGCAAGAACAAATCTATCGGATCTGAGCACACCCGGGAGCGATTAGGCAGAAAATAAACAATCAGATAGTGACCGCACCGAGGAACTTTACTGACTCAGAAACATGACAAGCCGCTGCGTCAAAGTGTTTGTCAAATAAAGAACGAAGAGCAAAACACACTGACACTGATGAATTTCATCAGCACAGAGTTTAGACAGTTTGGAATACATTTCTAGCGCCGCTTTTAGCACAAGCACATATACACGCTGCTCGGGACAATTGGACAAGGCGCAATGAGCTCCGCAAGCGTCTACATATCCTATGAAGCTGTGGCCAAAGCTTTGTGTCGTTCACCCAGTCACCATCCGCGATATCCGCCAAACCAGTTTGCTGAGCCACACCGGGCGTCATGCACATCCAGCGCTTAAGCACTCCCTTCAGTGTGGAAGAGGGGATATATATATATATATATATATATATATATATATATATATATATCCGCGCGCACACTCCACACACTTATATATATATATATATATATATATATATATATATAAACGAGAAGAAAGGGAACCGAGGGGCCCGATTTTTATTAATCATATCATAAGAAGCCAACAAACATTGACACCAAGAACAACATAGGGGAAATTACTTGCACACACTAATTGAATTAAAGAAATGATAAATTAATGGAAAATGAAAACGGATGAAAAAACAACTGTCCGCAGGTGGGGAACGAACCCAAGTCTTCGCATTACGCGTGCGATGCTCTCACCATTGAGGTACCGCGGAACCGTTTTCCCATCCGCTTTCTGGGGTATTTATGTTTTACAACTAGAACTCTGGGAGTGTTAGCCAGCGGTGACACGACGCTCAGTGGATGACACGCGGTATACCGCGTGTCATCCACTGAGCGTCGTGTCATTACTGAGAAAGTTGCGGACATGGTTGAACGTGGTGTTATCAGACCTTCATGTAGTCCTTGGTCGTCTCCCATGGTGCTAGTTAAGAAAAAAGATGGCTCGATTCGTTTCTGTGTGGACTACCGTCGCCTTAACAAGATTACACGCAAAGATGTCTACCCTCTACCGCGTATAGATGACGCCCTGGATTGTCTACATGGTGCCGAATTCTTTTCTTCTTTGGACTTGCGATCGGGTTATTGGCAAGTCCCAATGGATGAGTCCGACCGCTCGACGACAGCTTTCATTACGCCTGACGGCCTGTATGAATTTACGGTGATGCCATTCGGCCTATGCAATGCACCCGCGACATTCGAAAGAATGATGGACAATCTTTTGCAAGACCTCAAATGGAAGACGTGTTTGTGTTACTTAGACGACGTAGTAGTTTTCTCCCCTGATTTCACCACTCACCTCACTCGTCTACGCGAAGTTCTGACTTGCCTTGCCACCGCCGGCCTTCAACTTAACTTGAAAAAGTGCCGCTTCGCAGCCCGCCAGTTGACCACAGTGGCGCACCGACGGGGGGGGGGGGGGGGGGGGGGGGGATTCGGGGGTTGTAACCCCCCCTGAGGCCGACTTACCCCCCCCCCCTTTTTAATTAAGCCCTTTTCTTTCCTTACGCATTTGAGTACTGCAACTAAGATGTAAGACGCGCAATCGTCTGCACACTCGCAAAAAGCGCATTTTTTTTGACAATTTCCCGTTAAGCAATCGAAATTAGTGCTGTTTAGATGGTATTGGCAAACTGTCAACCCCCCCCCCCCCCCCCCCTGGCAGAGATCCTGGGTGCGCTACTGGTTGACCATACTTGGTCTCGTCGTTTCCAAAGACGGCGTCCGTCCCGACCCTGACAAGCTTCGTGCTGTCGCAGAATTTCCGCGGCCGACTACAGTGAAAGAGCTTAGAAGTTTTGTCGGTCTCTGCTCTTATTTTCGTCGCTTTGTGCGCAATTTCGCCTGCATCGTCGCACCTCTGACGAAGCTCCAGGCTGGGCCTGGTGACCTTCGTGATTGGACTCCGGCATGTGAACAAGCCTTCATCACTCTGCGTCGTCTACTTACCTCACCGCCCATTCTCCGTCACTACGACCCGAGTGCTCCGACCGAAGTTCACACGGACGCCAGCGGCGTTGGTCTTGGAGCCGTCCTTGCGCAACGCAAGCCTGGCTTCCCGGAATATGTGGTTGCCTACGCTAGTCGTGCCCTCACAAAGGCAGAAACCAATTACTCTGTCACAGAAAAAATGTCACAGTTTCGCCCTAACGGCGAAGCAATGAATGCGATAGCAACACAGCAATGTCATACGAAGTAAGGTGAGCGGCTTTGGTAACAATATGAATTGTAGTAAACATGAGCTGATTAAGTAAGCAGGTGTGCTGCGGCGTAAGTAGACCGACATGAAGAGAGACTCGATGACCACGAGAAGGCGCGTGTGAAACGGTGGTGTTGATGAGAAGCGCTTCCCGTGGGCAGCGCGCATGCGAAGGGACACACCTGTAGCGCTGCACTGCCGATCCGGGCAGCATTACATGTGTAGCGTGCGTTGGAAAATGTGACCCGACTATTACTAACTGAATGAACAAGCGTGGTGTGAGCGCGCACAAACAAACATGAAGAGATCACACTGAATGACTGCAGACAACGCCTGTCAAAACGCTGGCAGCAAGCATACGCCGCTGCGGGCGAAGGTACGTGCGGTCTATCGCTTCAACAGGAACTGAGCCGCGAATGCAAGGCTCATAAAGGTCAGAGCCGTGGTGGAGTAGTTGAAGATCAGATGGCGAAGCGAAGAGCGAAAACTTCTCGCGTCCTTTGCCATACCCAGATTTACAGCCGGGAACAAAACACTGTCCTGTTGCTCAGTCTCTTCACGCACAAGTATCAAGATACCTTGTTGCGTCAGACATGAATAAACATACTGCAGACATGGTAAACAAAGCGAGGAAGACGAAAATTTCCCACCTTCGCTTCCGTGCAGACGTAGAGGAGTGAAAAACAAGTACGTCTGTGTTGTGTCTTTTTGTACAGCATCATTTATCGTCTGTTCCCTCTAAAGACATCTAAAAATGTTTCGTATGCGTGCATAAAAGCGCTACCGCGTGTTTACTTGCGCTTTATTATTTGTGCGCATATATTTTTTGTGTTTGATTGCTGTCAAATTGAGACGGCCGACGGTCCACGTTTGCAGCAGACGACACGCTCAGCGGGTGCCGCGCTGCCCGTTCTGCGCCGCCGTCGCCGCCGGTCTCCGCCACTCGGCGCATGCGCACATGGAAGCAAGCTGATGAGTGTTTTCCACGCGCCTCGACAGATGGCGCTACGAGATGTATAATTTGCGTTGCACGTTTTGTCCCGAGCGAATGCGTTGCGCGGCGGCGGAGTCGGCGCTCCTGTCTATCTTACTCCGTGTCTTGGAGCCGTCCTTGCGCAACGCAAGCCTGGCTTCCCGGAATATGTGGTTGCCTACGCTAGTCGTGCCCTCACAAAGGCAGAAACCAATTACTCTGTCACAGAAAAAGAGTGTTTGGCTATAGTTTGGGCTTTAAGCAAATTTCGTCCTTACTTGTATGGCCATCCCTTTTACGTTGTGACAGACCACCACGCGCTGTGCTGGCTTGCGTCACTGAAAGACCCGTCGGGGCGTCTTGGACGTTGGGCTCTTCGACTCCAGGAATTTGACATTCGCGTCATCTATCGCTCCGGGCGTCAACATTCTGACGCGGATGCCCTCTCCCGGTCAACCATGCGATCCGACGACACGCCAATATATATATTGTAATGAGATTGAATTCAATATTTATCAGGCTACTCTAGGAGCAGCCTAGAAGCAGAGCGTACAGCCCGCGGACTCTCTGTCAATCACAGAACGGGTCGTTGTCGTCGTCTTCGAGCTGCTACCGAAAACACGAGGTGCGTCTGCTTCATTACACTGGCCCCGGTGTGAAACGGAGCTATCCTGGCGATTCAGGGAGCAGACAAGATGAGGGGGTCGTAATATGGCTTCAGCCGTTAACATGCATGCCGTCTCGCGACCCCGACAACGAAGGTCCGGCGATGGTGTGACGGGCTCAACGATATACGTAATTCACAGGTGACGAGGCGTCGATGATCCGGTACGGACCGTGGTATCGCCCAAGTAGTTTAGAATAAAGGCCAGGAGTGTGAGGCGGTATCCACAGCCAAACGAAGGAACCGGCAGGAAAGGTGGGCGTGGCCTCATGACTGTCACGGCTTGTCTTCTTACGCCCCTGATCCTCGCCGGTCAGCGAACCAGCCAGCTGGCGGCAACATTCAGCGTATATCGGGTGACTTCTAAAATAGTTGTGCACTCGGGAGGTGTCAGGTCGGTAGGGCAGGACTGTATCCAGAGGACACGAAGGCTCACGTCCATACAAGAGAAAAAAAGTGAAAAACCGGTGGATGCTTGCGTCGCGGTGTTATAAAAAAGTTAAATTATGGGGTTTTACGTGCCAAAACCAGTGCTGATTATGAGGCACGCCGTAGTGGGGGACTCCGGAATTTTGGACCACCTGGGGTTCTTTAACGTGCACCTAAATCTAAGTACACGGGTGTTTTCGCATTGCGGTGTTATAGGCGAAAGTAACGAACTCCCCGGGGAGTATGGTGTCCCAATTGGTGTTGTCGGACGAGACGTATACAGTCGGGCGCGATATGAAGGTGATCGCGCGAGCGTCGACCGGCCAAGCGTACCAGGGCCCTAGCGGCACGTTTAGGAAATATAAAAATCAAGATTTCACGCTCTTCTCTCCTTCGTTAGCTGTTCCATGCTGCGACAATCACTCCCATGGCGAACTCACCGCTCTTTCTCTCTATTTTTACCTTCCCAGTTGTTGCGATCAATCATAACTTGGTGGGCTCTTATCTTTCAGGATGATAACAACGTTGGTGGGAAAGTTCTACTAAAGGCGATCCTTGGCTTCGCTTCATTTATTTGATGTGCGATGTTTTACAAAAAATAGGCATTGCGTCATTTCACTGATTTCTACAACCAATGAAATTTCGTAAAGGGTTTACGCTGAAGAGTATAACTGCTGCGATGCTGATGCGACCCCGAATCTCATTTCGCAAGAAAATGGTCCCCGCCTTTGCTTGAAGCCAGTAAAGAAAAAAATGTCACAGTTTCGCCCTAACGGCGAAGCAATGAATGCGATAGCAACACAGCAATGTCATACGAAGTAAGGTGAGCGGCTTTGGTAACAATATGAATTGTAGTAAACATGAGCTGATTAAGTAAGCAGGTGTGCTGCGGCGTAAGTAGACCGACATGAAGAGAGACTCGATGACCACGAGAAGGCGCGTGTGAAACGGTGGTGTTGATGAGAAGCGCTTCCCGTGGGCAGCGCGCATGCGAAGGGACACACCTGTAGCGCTGCACTGCCGATCCGGGCAGCATTACATGTGTAGCGTGCGTTGGAAAATGTGACCCGACTATTACTAACTGAATGAACAAGCGTGGTGTGAGCGCGCACAAACAAACATGAAGAGATCACACTGAATGACTGCAGACAACGCCTGTCAAAACGCTGGCAGCAAGCATACGCCGCTGCGGGCGAAGGTACGTGCGGTCTATCGCTTCAACAGGAACTGAGCCGCGAATGCAAGGCTCATAAAGGTCAGAGCCGTGTGGAGATAAGAGACGGTGCGGCGAGCGACGAGCGCGGTTGTTGGCAAAAGAAAAGTGCGCCCCCCCCCCCCCCCCCCCCCCCCCCGCTGTAAGCGTATAAGTGCCTGCGAATTTGTGATGCGACCCCGAATAATCATTTCGCAAGAAAATGGTCCCCGCCTTTGCCTTGGAAGCCAGTAAAGAAAAAAAATCACTGAAAAAAGCACTTTCTCGGGCGGGAGTGACCGCTGCTAAGGAACAGCAAACAAGAGTGAGGGAGACATCCCTCTCCTCAAAACTGAATTCTGGGCCTTGGCGCTGTTCTCGCTCTTGGTCGACGCTCGCGCGATCACCTTCATATCGCGCCCGACTGTACATCCTGTCGTCTCGTCCCGTGTGTTCGGTTGAAGCGCTCCGTGAGACCGTTCGTTTGGGGGTGATACGCGGACGATTTCCGGTGAATGATCTGGCACTCGCGAAGGAGGAATTATATCGCTTCTGACAAGAAGACACGACCCTATCGCTGAGTAGCTCTCTAGGAGCACCGTGGCGAAGGACGAAGTTGCGAGAAATGAACATCGCAACATCGCAACGTCGCGGCGGGGAGAGCCGCGGTTTCGGAGTAGCGCGTCAGGTGATTGAACGCCAACAACAATCCAGCGGTTTCCACATCCGCTGTATGGGAACGGGCCATAGAGGTCGATGCCTACGCAGTCGAACGGGCGAGCAGGACACGGTAGCGGCTGTAGTGGGCCAGTAGGGCGCAGTGGGAGAGTTTTGCTTTGTTGGCAGGTGGTGCATGATCGAACGTACTGCTGGACAAACCGATACATTCCCCGCCAGTAATATCGTTGACGCAGCCTTGTGAAGGTTTTATTGCGATAGCAATTATATGGACACTTCAACCGGATTTCTGCCGTCGGCGTCGCCGTCGCCGTCGCCGTCGCCGTAGCCGTCGCCGTCGCCGTCGCCGTCGTCGTCGCCGTCGCCGTGAGGTTCCGTATAGATAAAATCTTCACCGCGCGCCGTATGCCCGAGCGCAAGCGTGCTGGGACGCACGCACTCAATCCCCCACGCGCAAGCAACGAAGCGGGAAGCCAGCGCCGGAGGGAGCGGGGGGGGGGGGGGGGGGGGGGAGCACTTCTACTGTGCCAACAACCGCGCTCGTCGCTCGGCCGCACGGTCTCTTATCTCTCCCGCGCGCAAGCAAGGAAGCGGGAAGCCAGCGCCGGAGGAAGCGGGGGGGGGGGGGGGGGGGCGCACTTTTCTTTTGCCAACAACCGCGCTCGTCGCTCGCCGCACCGTCTCTTATCTCCACACGGCTCTGACCTTTATGAGCCTTGCATTCGCGGCTCAGTTCCTGTTGAAGCGATAGACCGCACGTACCTTCGCCCGCAGCGGCGTATGCTTGCTGCCAGCGTTTTGACAGGCGTTGTCTGCAGTCATTCAGTGTGATCTCTTCATGTTTGTTTGTGCGCGCTCACACCACGCTTGTTCATTCAGTTAGTAATAGTCGGGTCACATTTTCCAACGCACGCTACACATGTAATGCTGCCCGGATCGGCAGTGCAGCGCTACAGGTGTGTCCCTTCGCATGCGCGCTGCCCACGGGAAGCGCTTCTCATCAACACCACCGTTTCACACGCGCCTTCTCGTGGTCATCGAGTCTCTCTTCATGTCGGTCTACTTACGCCGCAGCACACCTGCTTACTTAATCAGCTCATGTTTACTACAATTCATATTGTTACCAAAGCCGCTCACCTTACTTCGTATGACATTGCTGTGTTGCTATCGCATTCATTGCTTCGCCGTTAGGGCGAAACTGTGACATTTTTTAGGACGCCGGCGTGGGCGCTTCGAGGGTCGGCATGTAAATACGCGCAGATATCGGAGCGCATGTGACGAGGAATAGTCAGAAGCCATTTACGACCGTCAGGCCTATAATTGCGGCGGTAGAGGGTGTTGTCTCGCACGCTTGACGGCGTAGCGTCCGCGTTGAATGAACGACCGATGAAGCGGTAAGGTAGTCGAGCAGCAGGGCAAGTGATGGGTCCTTGCGTTGCTCGGAGGGCATATCAATAGGGGCCAGTAGTGACGGGTCTGAGGTCGTAGAGAGAACGAAAAGAGAAGCCACATCAGGTGTCATCGGTGTGCGGGAGAGCGCGTCAACGTCGGAATGCTTTCGACCAGAGCGGTATACGACACGAATGTCATATTCCTGCAAGCGAAGCGCCCAACGGCCCAGGCGACCCGACTGGTCTTTCAAGAAGGAGAGCCAACACAGGGCGTGATTATCAGTGATGAGGCTGAAAGGACGACCGTACAGGTAATGAGGAAACTTGCTCAACGCCCATCATATGGCTAAGCATTCCTTCTCGGTAACGGTGTAATTCAACTCAGCTTTCTTAAGGGTACGGCTCGCATAAGCCACGACGTATTCTTCATTCGTGGCTTTCCGTTGCATCAAGACCGCACCAAGGCCGACACCACTGTCGTCGGTGTGTGAACCTCTGTCGGCGCAGTTGGGTCGTAATGGCGAAGAATAGGCGGTGAAGTCAGCAGCCGGCGCAACTTTTCAAGGGCTTCATCGCATGCTGATGACCTATCGGAAATGCCTTTGCTTGTGATAAGTAGCTTCGTCAAGGATGTGATGATAAAGGCGAAGTATAGGAGCACAGGCCTAGCTATGAAACTTCGCAGGGCCTTAATATAGATGTGGGCTTTCGAAACTGGAAGACTGCGCGAAGCTTTTGGGGATCAGGAAGGATGCCGTCTTTCGAGACAACGTGACCCAAAACAGTTAATTTACGGACAGCGAAACGGCACTTCTTGAGGTTGAGCTGTAGGCAAGCTGAAGTGAGACAGGTCAGGATGTCATGCAGACGCGCGAGATCTGTCGGAAAATCCTTTGAGAAAACAACAATGCCATCCAGGTAACATAAACAACTCTTCCACTTGTGTCCGCGAAGGATGGTATCAATCATGCGTTCGAAGGTAGCGGGAGCATTGCAGAGCCCGAACGGCATAACGTTAAACTCGTACAGGCCATCGGGAGTGATGAAAGCTGTCTTTAAGTGGTCATCCTCAGCCATGGGCACCTGCCAATAGCCAGAGCGGAGATCAAAAGACGAGAAGTATTCGGCACCTTGCAGACAATCAACAGCATCGTCGATCCGAAGCAGCGCGGGTAGACGTCTTTTCTCGTAATCCTGTTTAGGCGGCAATAATCGATACAAAACCGGATGGAGCCATATTTTTTGCACACTAGAACGACAGGTGACTACCAAGGGCTTTGAGAAGGCTGAATGGCACCGCACTGCAGCATGTCGTCCACTTGTTCCGTGATAACTCGGCGCTCTTCTGCGGAAACGCGATACGCACGCTGTCGCAAGGGTGCATGGGAACCGGTGTCGATGGTATGAGAGATACTTGTGCGACCCAAGCCCCTCCTTAAACATTTATTGAGTACTTAGTTATGACAGGAATTTTGTTTTACATGGAGCATCAATCTTGTTATTTGGTGTCAACATTTTCATATAAATCAGTATGTTAGAATAGGATACTGCCTGCAAAGCTTTCATTGGGATTCTTATTGCTCCTGTGAGTTGTTCTACTCAAATGTGGGCACTGCAATAATGCGCAAAAGGAAGAGTTGCACACATTTTGTATGAACAAATTTGCTAATACTTTCACCGTTCTTGCAAATAGCCACACAGAAAAAAGCATTATTCATGGCTGCTAACACGCCTGCGCGTCATGTATGTATAGCAATCAACTGAAAGAAAGGTTTCGTGGTTAAGATCAAGAGCCAAACCATTACAAGCGATAGAATGTTTCATAGTGGCCTGCAGCGGCCTTTATCAACAACATGACAGACACCTCCGCTTATAGGCTGCCTGGAAGAGGAAAATCTAACTAGCGTCTGCACCATGATGTCTCGAATTACACTGGTGTTTAATTATACGAACTGCGAACTATTCGCTTCGTCAATACATAAAGTAGAGTCTCGTATACCCGCCTCATAAAGAAGACACTACATGCAAGCCTCATATGAATTTGCTTGATTTTTTACGTCCTTCGGTGGATGCTGATATCTTCAATGTGTCTCTTACCACTAATGAATGAAGTTTCGGCTTCTTGCTGGCTGCAGCCATGTGGTCTAAAAGGCATATTTCGCACAAAAAGTTGCCCCGAGCAGCTGTGTCAGTTTCGCAAAGCAGTTCCGTCGCAACGATTCCCCAATTAACAAGCACCCGTAAATTGCTGCACTGAGCAGAGCCTGTAACATTGAAAAGAGAATAAATATTGGTCCATGCCTTTTCGTCCGTGGCAAACAGCTTAAAGCCTCAATTAGCTTTACTTGAAATTGCCACCGCTTAAAAATTATCCGATGAAGAACGGCTTAATATTGAGGAGTAGTTCAAAAAGCAAACGGCACCGGCAGAATCTAGACTGTAGTTTTGTTTAGTCATCGTGTTACAGCCGAACGTTTCTGTGAATAAATGCGAAGCATCGATATTTCACCATGAACCACTCATCGTGAACAAACAAGTTCTAACGGGTTAAAATCAAGGTAAATGTATGAAAAAGTAGCGTCCATGCTTTTATCATACACGTGAGCTACCGCTGCAGGGTGTAGAACTGCGTATGAAAAACCCACACCGCTCTAAACTGAGCTCTGTCGGTCAACACTGTAAGTTGCCTTTGAGAACTATATGGTTGTCTAGGAAATGAGCTCTTTGAATAAATTTTGACGAAAGAAGACACCATAATAATATTTGAGAGAACCGCCGTAAGTGTACCAGCATAGGGAACGAGAGCGAACAGAACAAACTGCAGAACGCGCCTGGACACCGCCCGAACTGTAGCAGACGACAGGAGCGTCTCCTTGCCCTGACGTCATGCGAGCGGCGCTCAAAGCACCCCTGTAGGTCGTCCTGAGGCCCAATAAAGAAATGAAACTTATGGTAGAAACCTCGACTAGTTGGATTTCTGATAACTGATGCATCTCCAGCACTTCGGAAGTAACAGAAAAATTCAGAGAGTAAATGAGAACAGGACAGGGACGATGCGCAAGAAAGTGCCGCCTGCAGCGCCGTATTATAACCCACCGCTAGTAGCCGATCCTGTAGCCGATCGATTCGCCCACGTGAACATTGTCGTGACGTCGCCTATGACGCGTTACTTATATCCCACGTGATCACTGCGGTAGTTTCATTGGTGGCTTGTTTGGGTAGCTAGATGGGTAGGTAGGTATGCCGACCGGCGTAGTTCATTGCTTCCGCGCGTCATGACAGCACGAGTGGCGCTGCGGTCAGAGGCCTGGCGCGAAGCGCGCGTCGTCTGCTACTGGGTATATTGTTATTGCACGCATGTTATATTTAAAATAATTGCTTTCGCAGTAAAACATGAACGAAAATGGTTAAATTATGTTGAGGGAGTGCATAAAAGTGTGATGTTTCATGCTGCAATGAGTAATTTTCAAAAGCGCCTGTTAACACGCTGACGGCACGGTGCGCTGTGCTCGCAGTCACGATAGTTCTCCGAGTTCCTGCAATTTACTTAGAAATTTAAGGAGCCAAGTGAATACTGTGAGTCATGTTGGAGAATAATAAGTTTTTTAGGCTTCGATAAAGAGTGAAAGTGTTCCTGCATATAATAAAATTAGCCAGAGGGGCACCACTTACTTTGCGTCGAATCGTAAGTTCGGCTACAAACATGCAAGCCACGGGCTAGAATATCACTGATTTTGGCGCCACGAGACCCAGAACTTTCCGAGAAACGTGAGCTTGCACATGGCCGTGCTGAGAAAATGTTTCAACCGCATTAGTCGTGCGCGAGCGCCACTTCGAGAAGCATTTCATTGAGCGTATACTGTGCAGATTCCGAGGGTGCATCTGCAGCCAATGAGTGACACTGTTCCTTTGATGTTACGACGCTCCAGCTGAAGAAAACTCCCGCAGAAAGAACAAACAAGACTTCAACAGGATGCCGGTCGCGAAAATAATCCTGAAGAGACAGTGAGCCAAACTTGCACACCCCGCTTCAAGCAAGGAGGATGCGAATTAGAATAACGCCTCTTGAACAAGCGAAGAATGAGTATTTGTACACAAGTGAGGAAGTGAACCTGTCGAAAGACGGTCGACAAAATGATTCTGTGTGAGACGCTAGATGACGTTTTGGCAAGTTCGACGACACATATCAACAGCCACATTGCAGAATAAAATTCAGCTTCAAGTGCAGCGGCCGCAATTCACAAGAAAACGACTGCTGCAGCCATGCACTGCAGCTGGCGGATTTTAACGCGATAGCGTTAAGGACCCCGTGTCGCATAAAATCCGGCGTCGGCGTCGGCGCTGGCGCCCGCGGCCGAGAAAACCATCCCCAACCACGCAGGCCCTCCAAATATATTTACGTATTCTATCATTAATGTTGCTCACGCCTTGTCTTGCATTCTTGGCAAAGCTATTCCTCGGAATTTTGAGAATGACCAAAAAAAATTAAATTATGGGGTTTTACGTGCCAAAACCAGTTCTGATTATGAGGCACGCCGTAGTGGGGGACTCCGGAAATTTTGACCACCTGGGGTTCTTTAACGTGCACCTAAATCTAAGTACACGGGTGTTTTCGCATTTCGCCCCCATCGAAATGCGGCCGCCGTGGCCGGGATGACAATCCACACACAAATGTCATGAAACAAAACGTCCTGTTTAAGGAAATTATTTGCACTAATGATTTCAACGACCTCAGTACTAGTCTGGGTAATATACATGAATGGTGTAAACAATGGGGAATGTCACTAAACATAAGCAAATGCGTCTGCCTTCCAGTTACTCGGAAAAAGAATCCACTTTCATATACTTACTTCTTAGGGTCTTTACCATTACAGCAAGTAGCTACAAATATCTCGGTGTGATACTGACTTTTAACCTACATTGGAATCTTCATATTGATAATGTTTGCTCATCTGCCTTTCGCAAGCTATGTGTCCTGAAACATAAACTTAGAACTGCTACTACTAATGTTAAACTTCTCTGTTACACCGCTCTTGTCCGACCAAAACTAGAATATGCGTGCATTACATGGGATCCTTACACTAAACATAACATTGATAGTCTTGAGCGTATTCAGAGAAAGGCTGTAAGGTTTATATATAACAAATTTTCCGCGTCAGACTCGCCCTCTAATTTAATGGAAGCTAATGGCATATCACTTTTACAGGCACGAAGGCAAACATTTAGATTACAATTTCTTTTCGAACTTCTGAATAACAAGCTAGCTCTAGATCTATCACCGTATTTATCACCCTTAACTAGCATGCCCACCCGACACCACCAACAAATGCGCTGACGCCATGTTTTGCTCGCACTGACCTGTTTTAATTTTCTTATTTTCCAAGGACCATACATGATTGGAATTGCCTTACTGAGGCAAGTGATTGAGAGTTACCATTTTTTCCTGCATCGGTATTGGTCTTTTGTTGCTATTTGTTTTGGCTTTTGCTGCTTTGTTTGTATTTGTATTGTCCACCCTGCTTGGACCTTGAGTCCGCAGTATTGAATAAAAAAACAAGACAAAAAAAAAACACCCACAGCGCATGCCTTTTATGTTAAATCTTCTCAGACTGAAATATTAAAAGTACGAAACAAAAACGGAAACCTGAAAATTATGCAATTTTTTGGCGCGACTGCGCAATATCTCCGGGACAAGGAGGTTGCTCCGGGATCGCCCCACGCAAGAGGCCGCGTTTCTACCAGAAAGCTCGCCTTCGTGCAGCGTTCGCTGCCAGTGTTTCCCGGTAACTATTACGGTTGTCGGGAAGCGTGAGAAGCAGTCAGGGATCTTTGAATGCTATCGGGTTTCACTCTTAAAAGCGAAACTTAAGCGTCCTCCCATTTTTTTCTTCCTTTTTCCAGCTCAGGGCTTCTGGACTCTTCGCTTGTGAGCAGCACAAACTTGAACTTCTGAATAGCATTATAAAGCTAATCCATTGCTCGCCTGCACTTACTTGTGACAAGCAAGAGCTTGGCTCCTCAGCATACTCCAGAAAGGGAAAAGCACCTTGCGCTACGCTACATGTATTGTGAGCGCTGTGATGCAGTGCCGTGTTTCATTTAAGGCTATATGTTCCTGTAAAAGTTTGGCGTTGCTGGTTTAGGCGGGCGACCTAAGAATTACCCTATTGCATTCATTACATTCAAATATACGTATACGACTATAAAGAGTGCAAACTATTATTTTGCATGCTACAAGCTATTACTCTCATCATAGATAATATAGTTAATCGTAGACCATTGAACAAGGTAAGGGAGGAGGAGGAGGAGGAGGAGGAGGAGGAGGAGGAGGAGGAGGAGGAGGAGGAGGAGGAGGAGGAATAAACATTTATTGCGGAACCAGCACTTTAAGATGGCCGGGCCTAAGCCTCCCATGAGGGGACGTCGAGGGCTTGCCTCGCCGCTGCCTCACGGGCGTGCTGGGTCGCCCAGGTTTGGTCGTCGAGGGCGGAGCTCCGCAGAGCCTCACGCAACCTCGACGAGGGGGTCGCGGTGTTAATGTGTGTGTACTGTGCTGGGCACTACCACACCATATGCGGAAGCGTAGCCGGGTGAGTGCCACAGCACCGGCAGTTGGGGGTACTGTAAACTTCAGGGAATATAAGGTGGAGGCGGGCGGGTGAAGGGTACGTATTTGTTTGTAGCAGACGCAGGGTGGTAGCCTGCGCCCGGCTGAACTTGGGGTGAGGTGGGGGGAAGGTTCGGCGACTAAGGTAAAATGCCTTAACGAGATCGTTATAAGTAGTCAGATTGTCCCTGGTGTCCAACTCGTCTCCAGTGTCTCCGGCGCGGTTGACTATTCCCTGGACTGAACTATCCCTGGACATGAACAAGGTAAGAAATATTTTCTCTTTTTTTTTAGAAAGACGAGCTTATTTCTATTGGCAAGAATGATTCTTGATTTATATTGCAAACGTGTACAGCTCTACCCAAATTACCATACATATCTCGCTTAAAATAGCCCCCATACGAATAAGGAAATAGAGCCAGGGAGTTTAGTCGTGTGAATATCAATATTTATTCGATTCTATTTTACATTCCTTCAGACCAAGCCATTTTCATTACGCATTTAATGGTAAAAGAAAACTCCCTGCGCGAATTTCATTTGCAAACAGCACCTGCATACTGATTCGTAAAAAAAAAATGCTACTCTAGTTTAGAAGAACTGATGAAGGGCTATTTCGCTATGCAGAATTCGTGCGGCTCTTCGTTATAGGCGCCGACTACGGGGGGCCTCCGGGGCGTGAGCCCCCTCCGATGTTTTCCGGGGGGTGAGTAGAGCCTACCTCCCCTCCTAAAGTGTCCTTACGAGAGTTCTGTTGCCCACATCATTTAAGGTTTATTTCGAGTTGCCTCTACCTTTTCACTTAAAATGTTATTGTGACTAAAAGCTTACTGCATCATTGTTGGCGCGGACGTGCACGGCTTTTATTCATACTTCCGCTTTATTTCAGCAAATCGTGACACTATAGGAAGACAAGCGCATTAGAAGCCCCAGCCTACCTCATCCATATTTTTTCACTTCAACATTTTTTTTTTAATTTCCACTTTGAACACCATCCACAGACACAATATATTAACAGCGGAGCTGTTTATGCCGAGCGTAATCTGTCTGTCGTAGACAGAAAACTGTGGGCCGATCCTGGAGGTAGTGCAGAAAGGGTCCAAGCGCAATGGCACATACCCCTGTGAACTAGCGAAGCTGAGCCTAAGTCTAGCTAAGCATGGTTGGGACTACTTAAGCTTGGTCAGTTATCGATAGCCAATCAATAGCTAATCAATAATTAATCAATAATCAATAAATTCCGAGAAATGCTGGGGATGACTTGGTACTGCTTAGCCTAGCCCAAATACGCGGCCAATACCTTGTGATACCCAATCGATAACCAATCAATAGCTAATTAATAATTAATCAATAATCAATAAATTCCGGGAAATGCTGGGGATGATTTGGTAGTGCTTAGCTTAGCCCAAAAGCCAGGACTAGCTAGGTGCCCATCAGCTCTGCTGTCTCTTTAGCATTGCGCCTCCAGTGCAAGCTACGCAAAAATTTTTTTTTCAATCTATATACACAGGGCAAAGTTTATTATATTTTTAAAGAGAAGGAGGTAGCCATTAACAAATATTTCTAATGGTAGGGATAGCCTATGCCTAGGGAATGAATTTGTTGCTGTATGTTCACCTCGCTTCAAATTGCTTGGCGCGCTTTTGACACTGAAAAAAACCTGCAGACTTCAGGGACCCCTTCGGCAGAGTCTTTTATCAATGGCGTGTGAAATGCACGTGAATGATATGTGTCTCAGTATTGCTTCTTCCAGTAGGCAATGCTAACGACTCATGAAAGAAAAACTTTTTTTAATAATTTACAACATTTATTAGGGATGTAAATTTCGCCACTTGCACGTATAGGTCATAAGTATACATAAATCACTCAGTAACCGACATGAGGCCAAGCTGGATTCACTCGAAATCAGAAACAATAGCACTCATGCGCAGCAGCGCTTATACTCGGACTCACAATAATAATAATAATAATAATAATAATAATAATAATAATAATAATAATAATAATAATAATAATAATAATAATAAAGACGCTGCACTTTTGCCGGAAAGGCGAAGCGGTATAGTGATAACGAAGCATAGGACAATTACACGAAGAACGATTCTTACCATATGAGTCCGCGTAAAAGCCGCACCCCAAACTTGACGGTCAATATTTAAAAAAATCCAACCTATAGAAGCAATCCCGTTCGTTGCGCTGATTCTGACCGCACTCGATCAACAGAGAATTTTCCCGCGCAGCGTACTTTCGCGCGTCGCTACTAGATGGCGAGAGGAGGTGATCGCGGAGGTTTACGGCAGATTTCGTACTCGTAGTTCGAAAAATTATATAAATTGGTCCAGTCCCATGTAAGGCTTGCCAAGTCGCGACAAAAAAGTGCGGCCCTTACACGCGTCTGTACGTTAGTTATATCGCTCATATGAATAGTAAATTGTAGCAAACATTTACTTACTAATTAAAGGAACAAGCATCGTGTGATGCACGGACCATGTAAACCTGTAAATATCGCAGTAGATGACCACGAGCACTCGCTGTCACAATGCTGGAATTATGAAGAACAGCGGGGGCGAACGGTTCGTACCGCCGCGCAATTCACCACGACTCCGAAAATTAGATTCATCATCATCCTCTGCCTATTTGTATGTACACTACAGGACGGCCTCTGTCAGTGATCTCCAATTACCCCTGTCTCTCAGACTACGCGATCTGGGACACTATATACAGGGGCGCGGAAAGACTTCCCGGGAAGGAAGACAGCGCGCATGAAGCTATAGCAGCCATCCCTGCTCACCCGTTATCATTGCACCCACCAATGATTACCAACAATCAGATACAGCACGCGGGCCGCGTAAGCGTCAGCCGCGCAGTCATTCGCAGCTATACGGCAGGGCTAGAGGAGAAGACGCGCACTCTCCTTCCCAAGCCCGCGTTTGATCACGTGACCTCCAACCAACCCGAATATTGAGTGCGTGGGAAGATAATGCCCATCAAGCCGCCATCCTTTTCGATTCCCTGTTACGTGCTTTTCCTCTCACCCACAGGGTATGGGTCGCTCATTCATATGGCGTTTGAACTTTATATGGGACATCACGGCGACGGCGACAGCGAAAATTTGCCTGGAGTGTCTATACAAATACTATCGCAATAAAACGAGAAATAGAAACCATACGTCGAGTTCGCTTCTACCGCGGCTGCGGACGCCGCAATGTGCACCGGCGACAAGCACAGCATGAGCACGTACGACAAAGCCAGCAGCGGGCACGTCGCCAGAACCAGTCTGACGCTGAGAAGGAAGCGTATACTTTCCACCATATGTACGAGCGGAAACATAACACTAGGCGCGCGGGGAGACAGCGCACGCGAAGATATTGCCCAAGCTTGAATCCCGCGCAGATTACCTCCAAAATAGAGCGGACGACCCGCGTAAATGTATGGCAGAGGCAGGAAAAGTAGGAGTTGAGGACCAATGAGTTCCAGCTGCTAGGCGAAATAAAACTCCACGCCGCTATCAGGAAAGTTCCTCAGCTCACATGTTCCCATCAGCGAAGGACATGTACTGCCAGAGGTTCTACGAAGCATACACTCGACACCGTGCTGCCTTCGTAAAGCAACAGACATCCACCTGATATCTGACTGCATATGTCACACATTGAGCAGCTTGCCATATGGAGGGAAGACGAAGCACATATAACAAAGTTCTGCGGTGACGACCTTGAACCAGGACGCCTGATTTTGTACAGAGATATGCTGATCAACATTGTAAGCCAGCAAAAGACGGCACCATTATACACATTCGAGGACATCGTGCACATGTTTTCGGGGGGAAAAGGCGAACACCTGCGAAACCTTTTGCCGGAAATAGCCAAGCTAAATAAATTGCGTTGAACATACCGGTCTCGTCGAGAACATCCGAGAGGTCCTTTTCTTGTCTTCGGCGACTGAAAACGTACTTGCGGTCGACGAATGGACAAGCCCGTTTGAACCATCTGGCAATTTTGCAATTTTGCACGCCCACAGAGAACTCTCCCACAGAATCAATTTGAATAAGATTTCCGACGACTTCATTTCCAGATCAAGTGCCCGAATGAACACTTTTTCATTGATAGTGAAACCATCACATCAGACAACGAACTGATGTCTTTAATAGGAAAGAGAAAGGCGCCAACTTACAAGTCAAAGCAAACCACCTGGCTTATAAAACAATGCAAAAAGTTATACAAAGGAACGAAAATGGGCTACATAACAGCGTAAGCAGGGTGAGGCCTTTTGGGTACGCAAACACGCTTGGTAGCGCTAAATACGCTTGGTAGCGCTATTTGTAAAACTCCCTAGTCTATGCTGTGCATTTTCCTTATTAATTTTTATTCGTCATATGCTGTATTAGCTGCTCAATAACGCAATCCCCTTGCTCTCAAGTCCTTTCGCGCTATTGAGGTATCGCTGTGTGTTTTTTTTTTTTTTTTATTAATATGGTTGTTTATTTGAGCGCCTGATAATGTATTACTTATAATCCTTTATTCCGCCGCCGGCAAATAAATGAAACCAGTGACATATGGCATGTTTCGACAAGTAAATAAGCTAATGCGTTGTGGAGTCACATTGCTTTATGCCAATAATTATGGTCATAAGTTGCGTTCAAAAATTGTTATATATTGTGTAATTTTTATATATGTTATGTCTTGTCTTCACAACCGACCTTTCGTCAGGAAAGGATTTCTTGATTGTATCTTTGTGTATTAAAACGTTCGCAAGGCGTTACGTGGCTTTTTTCATTAATGTGCATTTGCGCGACTTGATACGCTCTAAACACATATATCTCCTTAATGTGTTTAACTGAAACCGCTTGTCGCATGGCTCATCCGAGAGACGCCAGTCTCTTGGTGGTGCGAAGGGACTCAGGCTGTGGAATTCGCAAGGCGAATGTGTGGTGTTTATGTGGTGAAAAGGCGTTTATGTGGTGTTAGGCGTTAGTTTGTTGTTTGCGTGGACACATCCACTGATCACGCATTCATGTCTGAGGACTTCGTGTGGGCAGCGGAAAAACCGATACAAACTGTTGTTTTGTGCTGTTGTTTTGAACTGAGATCGCTAAGACAGAACCGTGCAGTCTCTACTGGGCAATGATGCACTGGTCGCCCCTGTCCCTGAGCGAGAATTAAATTTTCTTTACAACTGCTTCCTCATGGTGCATGTAACCCGCAAACTGAGACCCCAGGAGTGCACCTGAGACTAATAAAGCGGGCGACGCACATTTCACAACTCAAAGCATCGCTGCTCAAAGGAACTGCGCGGCAGCGAAGCTGCACCGCTCGCTCTCTGTGTAGCAGACGACCCCTCTCTGTCAAGAAAGTTGCGACTGCAGCGCCACTAGTTCTATCGACCACCGCTCGAGACAGGTTTTCCGGTGTAGCTGTGAAACTGAGCTGCTTCTGTAACGTTTGGAGTTAGGATTAACCAGCAAAAACAGCGTCCCCCACGCATAGAGTTGTATGTAGGTGTTCTCTGGTACAACCGTACAACTCTGCCCCCACGTGACAGTGGGCCACCGCGTCTATAAAGGGAGCGTCGGCGGCGCGACGAGGCTCACTCACTGGTGTCACTCGCGTCAGTGAGAAAGCACGTTTTGTTTAGTGGGGAGTAAGAACTGCTCTGCTACCACCGCTACCAGACATGGTGAGTCCTAGCTGCGGGGCTGCGGCGCGAGCGATGCTTTTACGTTGCGGGCGTCGCATAGAGGCATCGGCTTCACCACTGCAGGGCGTGGGGTTCGGATCTGTGTACGCGGTCGTGTGAAATTTCCGCTGTCTCTTTTCCGTCGGCAACGCGGCGCGGGAGCGTATACTTCTTCATTCTTGTTTTCCTCCCTGAAGGAGGCAGATACGGTGAAATTTTCGAGCCATGATCGTTACTACCGCTAGCACTCATTCGTGTTAGATGGGCAGCTGTCATTCTGCGCGGGAGCCATAGCTTTCTTTTCAGGTTAACTTAGTACAGCCACAAGTTGCGGGGCTTATGTGATGCTGCATGCGGGAACTGCCAGTTTCAACGATGAAAGCGGCCGCCTCGCCCAGTCTGTCCGCCAGGCCGCATTGACTATCCGCAAGCACAAATAAGCCGAAATGGGCTCCCTCGCTTAAGGGGGGGATGAAAAAAAGGCGGGAGAACCTCGATACAGGTCCCCTTCACGTAAACGGTTTTTGTGTGTGTGGATATTGTACCGGCCGCCGCCATTTTACTGTCGCCAGATATTTTGCCGGCAGCCGAACCGTGCTTGTAATAACGTTGCAGCAACGTGTCCGTGGGTTAGGTCTCGCCGATACCTGCGCGTGTTAGGGGTGTAGTACAAGATTGGCTGTTGGTATGCGAACACTCCTTGGCACGCTCCGGCCTCGGCAGGCCACACCCACGGACCTGGGCCGGTGTTTTGTAGCGATGCGTTATGCTTTATTCTATACTAGTCTTATCATCCACCGCTCACGGCCGGCTGATCCCGTTGATAACGTGAGCGGACCGTCGCTCTGACCACTGACCAAGCGCGAAAAGGCATTAGCATCGGAAAGGCATCGCTACAAAATACCGGCCCTGTATGGGTTCCAGCTTTGTCCCCTTCGATGCCCCGGAGATCCTGCGCAGGTGCTCTGGACGTGCCAGCGGAATATCCGGCGACAGTAATAAAAGCCACTTTTTCGTTTTTTAAACTTTATATGCCTCGAACACAGCAGTGAGAATACACCTAGCTATGCGAAAAGTAAACAATCAATGAGATTTTGTCGCAATACTAATATATTTCGCGCAAAAGTGGACGCTTTCCAGGGTGCTTATGCAATTTTTAAACGCACTAATGCAATTTGTTCGTCCTGTCGTGCCGCAAGAACGCCGCCGGCAGCTCACTTTGCACCTTTGTACGCGGTCAGTGCAAGACGTATAACACAGAATAGCCTCGGTTCTGTTTGTTTTTCGTCAACTGAAACCGAAACTGAATGCGAAACGCCGGTGCTGTCGTCGGCACTGGTGACGGCACCCGTTTTGTTCGTTTTTTTTTTGTGTGTGTGTGTGTGTGTGTGTGTGTGCGTGTTTGCGCGTGTGTTTGCAAGAGAATTAGGGCGACTGTAGAAGAGTTCCTGATGGCGGCAGTTATTGCTATTGCCGCGAATACTCTGGCAGCTTCTTACCGCATCAAGCCTGCGCTGGTCCGCGCGAGCAAGGCGGGGATCGGCCGCCGCGGAGCCCTCGCCTTTTCGGGATGTAGTTGCCCGCCGTGCTCGGTGTGTGGGTGCGCAAGGTGGGCTTCTCGCGGCATTGTCCGGCGCGCCACGACATGCCAGCGCCATGTAGATTCTCGCCTACAGTAACTCAAGCCTCGCCCGGCGGAGCGCCCTGCTTCGACAACGGCTTTGGAAAATGTACGCTTCGGATTGCCACTTGCACAAATTGTTTTGTTGTTCTTACGCGTGGCTGTGGCTGTTTGTCCCCAAGAAAAATTCCAATAGAGAAATTTTATTGGGTTCATCTTACTGGGGCCGTATTCTGAAACGTTCGCCTAGGCGAAATCAGCATGCGCGCTGATTGGCTGGTTGAGCAAATTGAATGACGTCGGGCTCAACCACCCAATCAGCTCATCCAATTTTGCTGAAACAGCCAATCGGCGCACGCCTGAAAGCGAAAAAAGAAATTTCGCCTAGGCGAACGTTTCAGAATACGGCCCCTGGATTATGAAATAGACCTGATGCACTGGTCAAACTGATTGCCTGTATTGGTCTATTAGCTTACAAGTGTATTGGTGTAGCTATTACTGTGTACCCAAAGCAGTTTGTTCTACGAAGGTACATTAACTGTTCAGTTTAAAGCAAGGCTTTCTCTAGGTCAATCCTCCCGGTGTTTGTTGATCGGGGTTTCTGCTGCCGTCTTGTCAAATAGCTCGTACACAGGACTGCACTCGTATAACGAATCGTGGCCTATATATAGGCCCATCTGTACAACTGCTGCAGATGTGATGACAACCAGCTCTGTTCTCTACAAAATTACGCATTGAAACAACAAATGGCACCTAAATATCCTCAACGCAACAGATATACAGCTTAACATACATAATTCCTTTTATTTATTAAAGCGAAGCCTTCTGTGCCTTCATTCTCGATATTTGGTATCTGCTTGGTTGGCTTCTTGTCGAGCAATACTACCAGTACAAGTTGCATCATGATCACTACTTCTATTACATCTACTGAAACCTGTAAAGCTTTTGTCCAATACAACTTTATATCACTAATTCTCTTGCTGCAATAGGGACCAATAAAGTATTTTATTTCTCTATTAAACATTGTATCGTCCTGTACAAGCTACAGGACTGGCAGAAATTTTTGTTGGGATAATCTCTGTTTTGCTATCGGACCTATCATCCTTGTATAGTACCAATAGAACTTTCTATTGGAATTTTCTCTAGGGTGTGTACTGTGTGGACCCAATGCGCTATGCATGTAATGCTTGGGACTACGGTGTACTAGACTCGGTGTACTAGGCTCGAGCCCATATCGGTTCGTTGCAACATAGTATCCCCCTCAGATTGCTTTGCCTTGCGCCCTAAAGTAGCCTCCTGCCATCACTCGTGCATATAGGAGGATACAGAGCCCTTCAGCAGGACACATGGTAGCTTACATTTCACATCATAAATCATAGGTTTGATAGTGTCCCACCATATTGATAAAGGCCTTTGCATTGGCCTTCAGGCCACCTGGGAAGATGTAGGGCAGTCTGGATAGCATTAAATGAGCCTTGTTGTTCACAACTACCAAGACCATCATGAACAGCCTGATGTTGCCATGCCTTTTGGTGTATGTGAAGCCCTTGTCTAACTGTTCAGCCCCCTAATCAGATAAAATGGCACATACTATTGTATATACTACTATGGCTGCAGACTGCACCATGTATTAATGAAATAGCAACTTAATGCATTATAAGCCTTGAAGGATATTTCTTCCATTCAAGCAAGCTCGCTTAATGTGCACATACTAGGCACAATTATATATATTTGTGGCTGTATAATGCTTTAGTCTCCTCACCTGTAGGGGTGTCTGGTCACATCTATCAGCTCCAAAAGGAGCATGTGGCTTATCATAACATGGTTGAGAAACACTGCAATGTGTTTATAATGTTTTATTAAAATTTATATTGTCATAGTTAGATTGGAGACCATAACCAACTGTCATGGCTACACTGAGCTTAAAACTGCAACTGGGTTAGTATTTCATATTTTTAGCTAGACATTCAAATCACGGAGCCACTGTGGTTTCATTCATGCATTACTTGTCCGTGTGCTTTATGATGTTTGTAAAACATGTTGGCCACAGATCTCCTGAAGAACAGCATAGGGATATACTGCATTCATGCAGACTGTATGCAAATACATGTTCTGAATGTGATCACTTGACAGGTATATATTAATGCTGTAATGCATTTTCTAGTAAAGCAGTCGGCGAACTTCACACATAAAAATGAATCTGATAGCTTCAGCTGTACAAAACTATTTGTTAGGAATATGCAATGTTCAGAAAGATAAACTTGCAATCATAGTAAGTAGCTTCAGTCACAAACCTCACAGCATAACAGGAACTTAATAGGGCTCCAAATTTCGAGTGAGCAATCGCAGCATGTAAAGGACAAAACTGTAATGTTATCGCTAAGTGCTGTGTTGCGGGGAGCGCATAAAATTAAAGAAAAAATAAAAGGGACATCTTCAGAATCTTAATCTTCGACGTTGGCACCATTATCCTTAGTCGCTCAGGTGATGCCAGATCTGTTTCCGAACGCTGCAGTTTTCCGCGCTCCCATTGACCAATTGTGCCATAGTAGCATATATACAGTTAATTAAGCAAACTTTCATCGAAGCAGCGCAAATAGTCTTTAAAAGTGCAGCTTATGTCTTGCACCGTGCAGGCTCTTTCTGCAATGGAAAACTGCCTTCCTCCATTCTCCTCAAGACAGTTGGTGCCACCCGTACCACTACTAAGAATGAACAGTGCGTACTTGCCAGTGTTTTCAAAAGCTACTGCACAGCAGCTGTATACACGATTGCATGACAGTTTGTGCGCCCAGCTTGCGCTAGGGCTAGCCAAGGCCCATACGAAATTTCAGCCTGTGATCTTTTTAATATGGTAGCCACGGTACATTTTCAGTGCAGGGAAGCTTTACTAATGCTGATCGCACACTCATTTCCACCACGAGTGGCGACCGCGTGTGACAGCAAGCATAATAAAATTATACATCAGCGAGGCGCCTGAAGACCAGGAGTGGGCCGTCCAACGGCCCAGGGCCATTGCCGGGGACTTCGGAAGATTTTCCTCCAGTGATGGACCCCTGGCAGCCTAGCCCCGGGCACCAACAGCAATAACCGTTGGACAAATAGTTTATTCCTATACTATCCTAGAAATGAGCTGTGAAGCTTCATTTGTAGTTGCACTGTGTTCTTAACTACTGTCCTTGTGTCCCATGTTTGTGCTCCATTTTATACTTGTCTTGAGCATATTACAAGTCAACATTAGGATTAACAAGCCGCATTACCTTTTTTTTTATTTTCCATTTTGTTGTCAGAGCTGCATGTATGGCCAGTTTAACGCAAAATTATTCCCATCTTTTTTTATTCCAAATCGGCCACTAGCCCTCCGTGATAGGTCAGAATGGTTTGGGTCCAGCCTATATAGGTGGGCACCACATCCATACAGGCCTAGACTGCTCTGTACTGTAGTTCGTACCTGATTATTCCGGCTCTTTTTCTTTCTTTCTGCCGTTTTTATAATAGAGATTAGTGGTTTCAACTGATTCCAGCAGCTGGAAATGTGTAAATTGCTAATGCAAAGAGAACACACAACGGACTTTTTTTTTTTTTTTTGCCAAATATCTTGGACAGAATGCAACATTCTGAAAAGGAATAGGTTTTAATTAGGTTAAAAATAAAAAAAGCACTTAAATCGTGCAAATTTAGAGCGATAAGTTGGAGCATCCACATGTAAATGCCTTTAGATGGCACCGCGAGGACTAGCGCCGACACAAATTTATTTGTGTGCAGGAAACCGTGGCATATTTTGGAGGTGCACAGCATGTACTAGCATCTTGCTGCTCTCAAGGCGCTGTGATTTGCTGAAAAATGGAATCGCTTTGGTGCTTCGTATGTATCTTTAATGCCTGCACATGAAGGCAATGATAAACAGCGCAATCTGTCCTGTAATGTTGGAGGCCAACCACGAAGAGTCGCTGCCTGCTGCCATCGGGAAAAAGAGTTTGGTAAGCTTCTTTCCTTTATTTTATTTGTTTGCTGTGTCTGTTGCAAGTAGAGCAATCTGGTTCACTAACCGATTCGCCGTTAGCTTACATTTGTTTATGTAATTTTTTAAAACTAAGTTCAGCCAACTAAGGGTGGAGGGGGGGAATATGGTGGGGGGATAGATGGATGGATGCTATGAGCGTCCCCTTTGGAACAAGGCAGTGGGTTGGGTTTTTTTTTTTTTTTTTTTAAACTAGTGCTAGTTAGATTGCAAATATATATATATATATATATATATATATATATATATATATAATTTTCCCCATTATACCAATAGTTTCGAGTCGGTGTTTGTCTGTCTGCCTTTCTCACGTCCTTTATTCTTGCAGGTCAAACCACAAGCAAACACCGGCCAACTAGCCCAATTTGCTGCATTACTGCATATGCAGGGACTCTTGTGCTGGTTGGGCGGAGGATGACTACGTGGGTCGCAGCAGCCATATAGCTGTAAGTCATTATTTTGGTTAGCATGTAGACGTATGCTATAGGAGGGAGCCGTAAAGTCAGCCTTGTAAGAGCAGTATTGACACATTCATTGTAAAACTAACAGCAACAATTGTTGCGTGACCTTGTACACTCCATTTTAGACTTAAGTTGGTCAAAGCATAATTAAAATTTAGGGTAAAACATTCATAACAGTCTGTGCTTCATATAGCAGCCATCATACAAAGGAACCTCAAAAAGTAAAATTGCCTGCATGTGGCCTTGTTTTTGCGTAATAAATATTTTATACAGTTGAGTGCTATAATCAAGATGCCGTTACGTTGCTTAAATATACCCTGTGAAATGCCCTCAGCCGATTTTCCTGCACAAGTAGTCCTTCCTCGGCTGCCGCAGCTAACAAAGTGAAACATTAGGTTCAGCACTGCCTTGTTTTCGAATACCCCTGCTGGTTAATCTTCACGTAAAGGAACTTGATGAAATGGCACATCCTTCTGCCTAAGTAGTGCTTCCTTATTCACAAAGTGGCTTTGGGACGGCCTGTTCCACATTTTCATATGCTGATTACAGCACACTCAGTAGCAGAAAAGCAAGTTTCACTGGGTGGATAGAATTTTCATCAGCAAGTTGATCTGGTTGTTCATAAGAGTTAGTTTCTCACGCAGCCCCTTGATCTAAGTTCTTGCTTGATAATGAGCTGCACTATCACAATGAATAAGATTTTCTCGTGGTAGAAAAGAAGAAAGAAGAAGTTCAAAAGGGCAATGAATTGGACTAGTTGGGGGCTGTTCAGTTTCTTCTTGCACAGTGTACCTAATGACGAAGATTGGAACAAAAACAATGGCTGTCCTCTTTGTTCCCGTCCTCGTCATTAAGTACACAGCGCAAGAGAAAACTGTGAAAGGAAAACAGAAGAAAGGCACTTTTAGAAATTGGTCCAGGCAATTTGCTTTTGACTTCAATTGCTTTTATCTTCGTTACTACTTTGCCCTTTAAAAAAGTTTTGTGGGAGAACTTTCTGGACAGTGCCTACAACTGCCAGTGAATAATATTTTGGGTGGGTTGGGTGAAGGGGGCCTTTAACAATTATATTCCTTAGTGCATTGGATGCTACTATGCCATGATATAATCTCGACCGAGTGAGGTGGGTCGTCACCGCAAGAATCGGGAGACGGTGGTGAAGGCGGGCATCGAGATGGTGAAAAATACAAAAGGTTGTATTCACTTCATTGGTACATGGTTTTGACTCTCTCCGAGTCTCGAGCGGTTCTGCCTAACATGGAAGCCAGGACATCCTTAAATAACCACTCGCGGTCTTGTAGTAGCCGATGTCCCCCTTGTGGACGTGAGCTTGTGGAATCGGTGCCTTTGACAGGTTATCAAGTCGATGACCTCTTCCCCTTCATGCCTTCTCCCTTGTGTGTTCGCCTTTGCGTCTGCTCTGAGCGTAAAAGGGGCGACGCTTTCTTAGGGATGAAAGCAATATCTCGTCGCGGGAAAACGCGTGGGCATGGTTTCCACACTTGCGGGAGCCGAGTTTCCAGGAAGACGATAGCGCGCGGCGATGTTTCCCACACTTACGGGAGCCGAGTTTCCAGGAAGACAATAACCGCCTCTCGTCATGAATGCGCGTGGCGATGTTTTCCCCACTTGACCTGTCGAATTCCTTGCCGATCATAACAGCCATCAGCTATACCAATTGGCCAGGCAGCCCTGCGGCCAAGTTGCTTGGATTGCTTGTAGAACTGAAACATAAATTCTTAGATCTGCTGAAACATTTGTTTTCGTTAACAGTATTTGCTTGTAGGAAAAATGTGCTTTTCTTTATAGCAAATTGCTTAAAAACTGAAATGTTGATTTGCTGATGCCGAAATGGCTCTATTGTTTTAACTAAAGAATAGTTTGCTCGGTTAGTTGGTATTCTATTCTTGAGTAGAGCAGCACAAAAATAAAAAACATACAAAAAAAAAGGGGGAGACAGCCACAAATCAAGGGATTGTTTGTTTTTCCATACTGCTTTTCTCAAGACTCTTTTAGCTAATTTATTAGAGCTTTTCATTCTTTACAGAACTACAACCTCTCTGTGTGCACAGCACTGCAGAGGCCATGCATGGATGGATGCCATTGGCTCCTGATGGTGGGCTCGTGACAGTACAAACAGTCCTCAACACTACCAGACATTGATGCCCTTCATCTTTGCAGCAGATGTATTGGTATGCTCTATCAATATCTCATATACTGTGAATCGCCCCATTCCTTCAAGTGTCCCAGATTTAGCACAGGTCTGCTCCAGATGACAGCCACACCCAAGTCATGAGTGCCATCTTACCAAGGGATGCTAAATGTGTCTTTAAGAGACGGGAAGATGTCGGTATGGATTAGAAAGCAAATGGGTGTAGCTGACATTGTAGTTGTCATTAAGAGAAGCTTAGCTTGGGCCCCGCAGGGGCGTCTGCGTAAGCAGGCATTTGTTGTGTTGCGACACCACAAACCCAAGCACGTGGGCGTTGGACCTTCCTGTATGTAGCCGTGCACGCATTAACCATGTCTGGGGGAAAGGGGGATATTGATGCCAGGTGGGGGGTTCAGACCTTTATGGCCTCTCGACGGAGGTAACGCACGTCTTTGGCCTCCGCTTCACGTAGACAGCACCCCCGGACTGACCCACCTGGGGGAAATCGGTAGTAGTTGCCTTTTCTTGCACTTCTCTCCAATCTTCGTCTTTCTCCCTCACTTTCAATCTTACCTGTCCTCTCTTTATTTCCTTTTACTTCCAATTTCCCAGGCAGCAAAGATTAACCTTGTATGAGTAGCCAACCTCGGGTATGCCTTATTTGGTTATAGTAGTGTCGTACAGCTGGCGTATGCAGGGCCTGTCCTATTAAGGTCCTGCAGCATAGCCTCGTTGGGCTTCATGGTGGGTGGCTGGCGCGGCTGCCGAAAATTCGATGTGTATCTATGGCAAGTCTTTTTCCTTCCACTTCATGATCGCTCTCGGAAACGAGGGCGCACCGAAGAAGTCTGCTTTTTTTGTTGTCTAAATGAGAATTTTCCTCGATTTCATGTCATACATTCCAAGAAAACGGAAAAGTTAGCGAGAATGATCCCTCCTTTTCTGGTTTCGAAATTGCTAACTGAAGCTCTTGGCACAGGTTATAAAATTTCCAAGTTAACAAGCGGAGATCTCCTTCTGGAACTTCGCAATAAGAAGCAATATGAAAGGCTGCCTAACCTTATCTTTCAAGGATGTTCTAGTGAATGTGACCCCGCATCGTACCATGAACACCACCCGTGGTGTCGTATCCGATCGTGATTTGATCGATCTAACAGAGTGTAACGAATTAGGTTCGTGTCTTATTTAACCGGCCGAGGTGTTGCCCCGGGGCAGAAAGAAACAAAGCCAGCTGCAAATTAACAAGCACAAAAACCACACTTTATATAAAAAACAACATCAAACAATACAGAGCAGGGACAAGATATTAATTCACTGAATCTCAACGTGAGTTGGCTGATACTATGATAACCAACCTAAAGTGCAACCCTGTGCACGCAACAAACAGCGCGAGGTTCAGCACAATGCTCTCAAGCTGAACGCGGTGGACGCGAAGGCTATGCAAAGTCCAGTTCTGCTCACTCAAGTCGTGAAAGAAAGTTCACCGGTGTTAAGTTCCTGCTCGAAATGGTCTGGCTGACAAGGTATAGGAGCGACACTCACAGACGCTCGAGGACGGCCGAGCCGTGCAGCTGTCTGGTCGTAGCAACGCCGCCCCGTCTTCGCAAACCAAGAGAGACGCCACAGGTCACCGGGAAAGCGCTTTGCGTCTGGGTGGAGGCCTCTGTGAGCCCGGGTCCAGGAGCCCGTCAAGCCCGTACCTCCGCACCCCAGCAGCCTTCCTCGAACCGTCCCTGCTTAAGACGTGCCCGGTAGACACCAGGCCATCGGGGAAACATCGATGCGGTTGGGTGAAGGCCTCGTACGCTCGGGTCCTTCTGGCCCTACGCGCGTACACCTCCGCACCCCAGCAGCCATTCTCGAACCGCCCCGCTGACGTGTCTCTTCCGGACTTTTTCTTCTTCAGATTCCTTTTTTTTTCTTGCGCCGCTCAGCGCGCTTGCGCCAAAGCCACATCGCAAGTCGTCGTCGTCGTCTTCATTGCACACACAGCTCGCGCGGCGCCGTAAATTTGCAACTCCTTGATCATCTGTCGATGACGACTAAGCGCACATCATGACACAGAGGCTGAATTACTAGAGGGCTGGAGTGAGCAGAATGTGATCAGTGTAAAACGAATCAAAATGAGTCGTGATGGTAAAAAAAAAATGCAAACCAAGCATCTTCTGACATTTGGTTAAGGTGTGCTGCTCGGGACAATCAAGGCAGGCTATGTGAAGATCAGGGTCGGGCCATGTATTCCAAATCCCCTCCCATGCTTGAAATGCCAAAGGTTCGGCCACAGTTCCCAGAACTGCCAAGGCCGACTAACCTGTGCCAAATGTAGCAACCATGAACATACATCTGAATCGTGAGAGAATGCTACACACTGTGTGAATTGTTATGGGGGCCACGCCAAGTGCGCGCAGACGTGCCCATCACGGAAAAAAAAAGAAATAGTGGCAATCAAAGTCAAGAGAATATTTTAAGGAGGCATGAAGGCGGGAATGCTTCCTGACAAATAGCTTTGCCAAAGTGGGGTGCCAGGGGGCAGAGTCGCAACGGCCTGCGGCAGCTGTCCGGCCTACACGCAGCGAGCCAACGGTGACGCCATCTGCCCCCTGAGTGGCAGCCACTGCTGCTTTGCCGACCCAGAAGGGGCCTTCCTCTAGCCCCTTCTGGCTGCTGTCCTCGAGGGTCTCGTTCCTTGAGATGAGGCCCTCTCGTCAAACAAACCGCTTGCAAGAGTTGGCGCCCAGCGCCTAAGGAGCGGCGAGAGTCTTTCGACCGCTACCAATAAAATGAAACCCCGCATTGCAGGGCCCGAAAAGGCTCTGTAAGCTAACTTCTCTTAAGCACACAGCCCAACTTTTTAAAAATGTGCACTCAAGTAGCTCAATGGAATGTCAGATGTCTTCACAATCTTGATGACGTTGAACTCTTTTGCAAATTTAGTCTGATGAGCTGTGTCCAAAAAAAAAAAAAAAAACACCTCGAAGGTACGCAAATTTTCTCCAACAATATGCCATTTTTCGTGAAGATCGCAATGATACTATCGCGTCATCCAGTGGTGTGGCTATCATAGTCAACAGAGGCATTGCTTGTCGGGAACTAAAACTGTGTGCGCCCCTAGAGCCACTTGCTGTCTGAGGGATGTTGTTTGATTAGCTAGTCGCTATTAGCTCTATATACATCGCTCCCAATTATCAATTCCATAAAACCAAATTTCAAAACTACATTGATGAACTTTCGGAGCAATACATAGTTGTTGGAGATTTAAAAGCATGTATCACTTTGCAGGGAGGCTACCGTTGCGATGGAAGAGGGCATTTAATAGAAAATATTTTTTTACCTCTGGTGCATGCTTACTCAATGAAAAGGAGCTGACATACTATAGCGTTGCAAACAAAACCTATTCCTCAATGGACTTGAGTATAGTATCCAACACACTCATGCCATACCTCGATTGGAATGTTATTAAGAACCCCTACAGAAGTGACCACTTCCCACATGTTCCCCTATGGAAGGTTGAATCAGTGAACTGGGTATTTTCGGGAAATAGCATGTTTATGGGGGGATGACATTGCTGGTCCTATATAGACGATGCTGTGGCTTACCTAACAGGTTTCATAATAGAGGCTGCCACAAAATGCATCCAACAAACTAATGGGCTAGCCAATAAACGTTGCATCTCATGGTGGAATGACGAATGTAAAAAAGCACGGAAAAGAGAAAACGGATTGCTTTGCGACTCACCAACTGCCGAAAATGTCATTAATTTTAAACAAGCAAAGTCTCAATGCAGAACACGTAGACGTGCTTAGAGAGATACCGTATAGACTCGTGTTAGGGCTGCACTTCTTTTTCACAATTTTGACAAGGTGCAGCCCTTGCACGGGACTGAACCAAAAGGTTTGGTCCCATGTAAGGGCGTTCAGTCTTGTGTAAGGGTCGCTACTAGATTGCTTTCCAGTATCGGCACGCAGAAGTACGCAGCTAGCAAAACTTCCCTGATGCACGCGCGCAGCATGGGGCTCCGAACGCGATTGTTTTGTCGTTGGAAACTTTTTTTTCCCAAATTTTCGCCTGCCAAGTTGGGGGTGCAGCCCTTACCCGAGTTTATAACCAAGAAAGAACGGAGCAAAAGAACAGGGATGAGACAGAAAACAGCCAACAAGCACAGTGTCTATACGGCAGTTGGGAGAAGTACCTTTGTAGTATAAATTCTTGGAGACAATACAAAAATGTGGAACAGAGTAAATAAATTAAAGCCATCGCACACACCCTTTGCCCTTAGTAAATACACAAGGTGATAGCTTGTAAGATCAGGCAGACTTTCTGGGCGAATATTTTGAATATATATCTCTAGTGCATCGCACTACACAAAACCCTTCAAGTTTAAAAAACGCGCAGAGCGACAGCCCCTTGAACACAAATGTATGCGAAATACGGCGTACAATTGACCATTTAGTCTCGCTGAACTTCAGGCATCTCTAAACTGTTGCAACAACTCGGCACCGGGTGGCGACCGTGTCGTGTCGCATACAAAATTATTGCACATACACTCTGAAACTGTAAAAACTCTATTAATCTTTTCAATGCCATGTGGGTGGCTGATTGTATTCCATCCTCTTTCTTGGAAGGAAAGTACTATCATCCCCATACATAAAAAAAAAAAAGACAAGTACCCATCTTTAGCCAGTAGTAATAGGCCAATAGCATTGACAAGGTGTCGGCAAATTATTAGGAAAAAAAAATTATAAACCGGCACTTGATTTGTGTTCTGGAAAGCAACAAAATCCTAGACCCCTCCAGTGTGGTTTCAAGGAAGGTATGTCCACAATAGACCACCTTGTTCGCATTGAGGCATATGTTGGAGATGATTTTATACATAAGCAGTTCTGTCTGTCAGCATTTCTAGACCTAGAGAAAGCTTACGATATGACATGGTGTTTCGGAATTCTCTGAGATCTTTAGGCGATGGTTGTCCATGGCAACATCGTAAACACAACTTGGTTATCTCTCTAATCGCGCATTGTGCGAAAGAGTGGGTAGAGCTTTGTCCGGGCCATACGCCCAAGAGACTGGTGTGCCGCAAGGGGGTGTGTTTAGGTGCACACTACTTATTGTAAAAATGAATTCTCTGCATACAGTCATTCCACACGCAATGTTTTATTGTTTCTGTCGATGATGTGCGGATAGGCTTCAAATCATGCACATCTGGGGGCAGGGACGTAGCCAGAAATGTTTTGCGGGGGGGGGGGGCCAAGCTTCTGCTTTCCGCTACGTCACGTGATCGATAATAAATATTGGTAGTTGAAGCAGACTCTATACATGTATATCAAAGACATGGGACCGCCCCCCCCCCCCCTCGCGTGTGCGTGTGCTTGTGAAAAAATTAAGTCAAAAGTAAAGTAAGCTCAGTAAATACAGTAAGTACGACAGGTACAGTGGGCGTTTGGAGCAACGGTCTCTCATCGCGCCACTGAATCGACCAGTCTTCGAAAACGCATCATTGAGACGACCCATGCGATCGAAGCGTAGATGGCGTCGTCCTCGTCGGGGCGAAGTTCGTTTCAAAAGTCAAGGACGGCTATACGCGTGAAAATGCACGTGTGACCAGGCTTTACCTACTCCCATAGCAATAGCTTGTTCGCTGCGTCTTTGCGCTAGAAAACTTAAATGCATGCAAAAACTCGCAAGACTTTTTTTTTTTTTTTCGAAGCTTTCGTCGCCCTGCTCCCTCATACGAGAGGGTTGCATTTCCTGCGGCAAGTGCATGGGCCGCTGTGTCTTCCGCTGTGTGCGAGCGTGCAGCCGTCATTTGCCTTTACGTCAACAGATTCAGAATTGTACAGAATATTTCACCGCACAGCATAGATATGGCATATGTACGCATTTTAAGTAGTGCGTGCAACTCATTTCTCCTTCACTTATGCCGGTGTAAACAGGAAGTGGCCTTGTACCTCACAGAATCTCGACTGATTGGTGTACTAGTGATGCAGGAATGAACTCCGGTCTTGTTCAGTGCATAGTGCGCATAATCAATTTCTCAGGTCGCTTGAACTCCGACGAGAACTCTCAGCGCCTGCAACAAGAGTTTACTTACGCTGTACTGCGCACAGCAGTAATTCATGCTTGTCGGCTGTCTGTTTCGTGCATTCTGTTGCGAGTCTGTGGAATTTCGCTGCTGTCATCAACCCCTTCGTGTCTACATTGCTGGTTTGGGATTCCACAACAAAACAGCAACTACCAGCCTTCCGTAATTGCTGGTTTGGCATTCAACAACACAACATTAACTGCCAGCCTTCCGTAGGGGCGCAATCGCAAACAAGAGACGTTTCTCGCGCAGACTAGATCCTGCGCGAGTGCGGCCTAACCAGCACCTGAAGCGGCGGAAATGTATACCGGAGATTTCGACCACCTCGGGTCTTTAATGTGTACCTAAATCTAAGTAAACGGGCCTCGAGCGTTTTTGCCATCATCTAAAATGCGGCTGCCACATTTGTTGTGCATTTGTTGCTTCAGAATGCGGCCCGCCACATTCTCGCCCAAAACTTCACAGAGTGTCAAAGCCTTGACAAACACCGTGACAGTGTTTTTCCATATGCAGACATGATTCGCTGTAAATTACCAACCCAAACGGAAGCGCCCAGGAATGAAATTGTGATAGTAGCACCAGTTTCATGAATTAAGTCAGCGCGAAGCGACGAGAACAAAGGGTGGGTAAGTGGGGGGGGGGGGGGTTGCAGGAAAAATTTAGGGGGGGGTGAACCCCCCCCCGGCTACGCCCCTGTCTGGGGGTAGTGATCGGAAATGCCATCTGAACTTGCACAGAAGCCTTGTCCACTCTCGCCTTGACTATGGTGCTATAATATATCATTCTACCATGCCAAGTGCACTAAAAATCCTAGACCCTGTTAACCATTTATGTATCTGCCTCGTAACTGGTGCTTTTTCAGGACAAGCATTGTGGAAAGCTTTCACGTAGAATCAAACGAGTGGGGACTCCATCTGCAGAGGTCACATTTCAGCTTCACATATTATCTAAAGGTACATTTGAATCCTGGACATCCTTGTTACAAAATTGTAAATGATGTGTTGCGTGTAAGGAAGCTTAGTGCAGAAATGAGTCCTAAAAAAGCCCACTTCTAAAACATCATCTAATGCCTCCAGCAAAGCTAGTACCAGTGTGGCAGTTGCAGCTGGTAGAATGTGACACGTTGTTATCAAGGTCACAAAGCACGCACCAGAGGCGCACATTCGAATGCACTTTCTTGAACTTCAGACGAAGTATACATGGCCAGAGTTATTACACTGGCACATCAAGGTCACAGGCCAGTGTGTCCTCTGCATCACTCGGACCATCCTTTTCTGAATCCGATGTGCTGCACCTGGAAATGAGTATATTTACTGCTGAAGCACACGCAGTACTATTGGCTGTTAAACATATTGGGAACACAAATATACAAAGAGCCATTATAATCACCGACTCTAAGTATTGTAAGATCTTTAAAGTGTTTCTGTAAAAGTAAAAATGCCGTACTAAATTCTCTTTATTCCTTTCTGTGTACAGTATACATGTCTAGCCAGCATGTCACAATGTGCTAGGTTCCTGGGCATAGAGGCATCGAGGGTAATATGCTGGCAGATAAAGCCACATCAGTAGCAACAAAAGCCTCCAACTCTATAGCTGTTCTTGCTGTAGACTTGAAGCTTTTCTTATGAAAAACGCTTAAAAGCTATTGGCAGCGCTCATGGGACACTGAAACATATAATACGCTTCATCTTATTAAGCCATAGTAAAGGGAATTGGTCACCCATAACAAAAACGTGAATTGAGGTGACGATGTGTTGACTAAGAATCAGGCACACATATAGCACACATTCATACCTGTTGACCGGCGATGACCCACCTATCTGTGGTGAATGTGGCGAGACTGTGCTTCTAAAAAATTTTGCAAGAAAAATTCTTTAATTTCTCAAAATAAACAGTGCAAACGACTGGACAAGTGAGTGCAAACATACACACAGAGCACACTGACTTCCAACTGAGTTTATGGGTGCCAGGTGACTTCTTTTTAAAACTTCACAATGAACAATTCAGCCACTGTACACATATACATTTCAATTAATTGCTTCCACTATTTGATTTTTTATTATTATTATTTTGTGTACCAGTGGAGATGACAGTTCTACTTGGGTTGTTTTATTCAGAACAGAAAGGCCCTTGAATAAGCGCAGAAGATATCAAGGTAATAGCAAGATGAAAGGAAATGGTTATGCGCAAAACAAAAAAACACGGACACAGAAATAGACGGGGATGAGCGCAAACTTTCAACTGACTTTATTTTTTCCTGCGTTGTCAATATATACTCTGAATGACGTAGGTACAACAATGGTTATCACATGACACACCTCAAAGATTACAATGTGCCGCGCAAGAACATCATCTCGGTTTCTTTTAAAGAAATTGATGTATCACTTATACAGCCATCTCCTTTTGACGAAATATGAAAGGCTTCCAACAGTTCACGGGCAGTAGTATCGCGGCTTTTGCCCAAAATTTTGATGCCTCGGAAATTTGGTACACACATGCAATGCCGGACGTGCACAGGCAAATGCGCATTCTCATTATTTTTAATCGACAGCTCATGTTCCCTTGCATGAACGTTGACGCACCGCCCAGTTTGCCCTACGTATGTCTTTCCACATGATAGCGGAATTTCGTACACGCCAACCGCACATTTTACGTAGGGCGGCTCGTGCTTTTTGCCGCATCCTCCAGGATTCTTCTTGTTAGCAGCAGAAATCCTCGGGCAGAGACAAGCGAACTTGCGCGGGGCTGAAAAAACAATTGGCACAGCGTGCCTACTCGCAACCTTCTTCAAATTGTGAGAGGTACGATGTATGTTGGGCAACACTTCAGGACGGCTCCAGCACTGCAGCCCAGTTTTTGCACCAGCGCGGGCTGCTTTCGACTCTCGCAGAAGAACCTCTGCAACTGCCGTAACTACGTTCGTGCAAGGGAACATGAGCTGTCGATTAAAAATAATGAGAATACGCATTTGCCTGCGCACGTCCGGCATTGCATGTGTGTACGAAATTTCCGAGGCATCAAAATTTTGGGCAAAAGCCGTGATACTACTGCCCGTGAACTGTTGGACGCCTTTCATATTTCATCAAAAGGAGATGGAAGAAACTGAGATGATGTTCTTGCATGGCACGTTGTAATCTTTGAAGTGTGTCATGTGATCACCGCTGTTGTACCTACGTCATTCAGAGTATATATTGACAACGCAGGAAAAAATAAAGTTGAAAGTTTGCGCATAACCATTTCCTTTGCAAGTATGAACCAACTCGCCCAGCAGAAAGCTTTACTGAGTAATAGCAACAACATAAACACTGAGTAGCTCAAAACAGAGATCATCAAAGGATAAAAAGTAACAATGAATAATGCGGTAAAAATTAACGTCAGTGAGAAAAATGACAGTGGAACGGTAGCTTCCTGGGGAATAAAATATTAAAAGAAGTTGCACTCTAAATTGAACCAGCATACAGCGCCAAGGAAAACTTGAGCAGCTGAGCATGTCACATCGACATAGAGAAAGGTCGAAGTGCTGACTCAATCAGCGTTGCAGATACTCCACCTCTTTTCTAGAAAGGGAAACGGACGCAACACTGACACAGGAAGGATATAGCGTGCAATGGATAATGCCTCGAAATCTCATGTGCCCATTGATATCGCTAATTTGCAATTGCAAGCATCTGGAGAAGCGTCTTGCATCCACATGTGGCACAGTGTAAAGCCGAATTGGTACTAGGTGTGGACTTTCAACTGGTTGCATGCTCCCGCAGGCATTTTTTGCATCTTCTGGTTTGAATAATGTATATACATGCACATGAAAATTAAATCTTGTGCATAACACCTCATATGCAGGGCACAAGCTGCATGGCATCTCTTGCTGCAGGCATTGAGTCGGTCACCACTCACATTCACATGTTAACAAAGGCCACCGAGCTTGTTTGGGGCAGAGAAGACTACCCTTACACTGGCGCATCCTGCAGCCTTCTTGATCCTGTGCGAAACCTTGTGCATAACGTATGGGATCGTGGCAGTTCTTATATTATCAGCTCTAGTTTGCAACATTGCCCTTTTTGTGTGCAATTCATGCGGAAGCGTCTTGGCCAGGTTGCAGAGGAAGAATTCAAAGATGCCGGCATCTTTTAGTTGATTGATTTGCGAGGCAAAGCTGCGCACATCATTCTTGATCCTCATCCTTTCTTGATGGAAATAAGATTGGACCTCCTACAGAGGCTGCCTAGCTTATTGGGCGCTGAAAAAAAGAAAACGCACTAACATTTAGTGGCAGGGCTGTTTTTCTTAAATTATGTGATAAGCGATGAATATAGGGAATCGCCGCTGCCTTGTCCACATTGACATTCGCAGCAATTACAAACTGGGCTTCTGTGGATGTAGTACCTTGTCTGAGCAGTCCTTCCGCTACTGATACCAGGACATGATTGAGATATCCTGCTCATGAAATCGACAAAAACAAGTCACCTTGTTCCTTCAGGAGCTCATACTTCTTTCAATCCGTGACCGCTTCCTATAAAAAAAAAAAAAAAAAAAAAAAAAAAAAATGGTGAAGCTTTCGAATTTGTGAAATGTAATGCTGACAAGGGCCTGAAGGTGTCCTCAATTGACCTGGAGGACTCGTGTTATTCCCTTCCCCAGTGATGCCTAATGAAGTGCATATAAATAACTATTCATGAATGTGGTGCTTGGCTTTTATTTATCATCTACTTATATTCAATGACATGACAGCTACCTTCTGCAAAAGGAAGGCATGGTACATGGGCATTCTTGCATTTCTCCCCCATCAAAATGTGGCCGCTGCGGCTAGGATTTCATCCCACGCCCTCGGGCTTAGCAGCGCAATGGCAAAGGCACTAAGCCACCACGGCAGGCACCATTAGGCAGTCAATGTTTCTTAGTCCTCTTCTGAGTGGATGAATTATGTGAGCATGTTAGACACAGCCATGTGAAGGAAGTTGCTGGCAATTGTGAGCAAGGAGCATCTGATTGTGAAGATCTATAGTGCATGTGACAAACAAAAGAAACGGGACTTGTGTTGGCATCAGAAGATTTAATGATGTGTGAGGGCATGACAAACAGCATCACCATTAAGAATAATAAAAATGCGCAAGAACACGGGACACAGAGGTGGACACGGGATGTGCACCCATCCTACATCCAGCTCTGTTCTGTGTTTCGTGCGCTGTTTTATTATTTTTAATGAATCCTTACCAACTAGTCTGTTGTACTACAGTTCTTCAATGCATTGTCATGCCACTTGATGCAGACATCTAGTGTCAAAACCATGTTTGGATGCTTTCATGCTCACAGGCCTGCTAATTTGATCACCTCGAGGAAGCATGCACATAGAATTGAAAGAACGGCAGATGTCGCTCAGTGGTCAGCGTGCCACATGGTGTTTTAGCAGTACCAAGTAATCATTCACACTGCACCATGGGCTGATCTCTACAGCTACTTACTTGGCATACACTAGTGTTGATTTTGAACCTTAAGTGTGAAGCATTTTAGGGGCCCGGGCTGTTAGCGTCTGTCGTGTGATCACACTCAAAAAACAAGTGCTCAAAACAGGGTCAAAACAAGTGCAGAATTGATCAAAACCGGTTCAAAATAAACTAACATGATTCAGAATAAATTAAAAGACAAAAATAATAATCAAGCATAAAGCACATTAACAGAAATTCGTTAAAATGCTTCTATCAGCAAAGGCTTTGGCTCCATGTGCGTGGTGGTTTGGCTCCATGTGAGTGGTGGTTTCCCACCAGTTGTGCCTTGGCACAACTGGTGGGAAACATGTTTTGTTTCCAAACCTGCATTTTCACAAAACTGTTTCATAGATATTTCGAAAGATCAAAATTTATCAGTGTTCATATGGGGGACTTGTGCTCTCTTTAGAATGAATAGGTGTGACCACTGCAGAATATTGTAAAATATAGTCTTAAATTTCTTGTTGCATTTGTGGTTTGCATAGATGAATGCATGGTTCAAAGCAGCTCTAAAGAGGCGGGACAACGAGGATTAGACAAATTGCTGTCTTGTATCAGGCATTTTGTAAATGAACCCCAGATGACTTACTGGTCAATTCTAAATCAATTCGACAAAGCATTTCTTTTATTATTATTGTTGTTGTTGTTGTTGAAGTTGTCAGTTGTTGAGGCATAATTTTTTACCCTCCAAGATGCCAAGGGAATTGGCGATACACGTGAAGCATATTTTTTATAGTATTCAGTTGTATCTCACTACACTCAATGGATGTAAAGAAATAGAATAATCTATTTTACTTTGTCTCCGAATGGTCAGTCCCTTTTTCAGAGAGTGCGTAGGCCCAACCCTCCTGGTAGATTCTGCACTTTTCGAGAAACAAAATAGTCTTGGCAAAAAGCCAATCGCTGCCGGCCACATTTTGATTGGTGCGAAATACAAAAACAGCCATGTCCTGTGCATTCGAAGCACTTTAAAGATCCCCTGGTGGTCAAAATTAATCCGGGTTCCCTCACTATGGCGCATGCCTTATAATCAAGTCGTGGTTTTGGCACGTAAAGCCCGAGAATTCAATTAAATTCAACGTGGCCTGAATACAGCAACTTGTAATAAAAGATGTACTTTTTTAACAGAATGTTAAATGGTAATAGGAAAAGTTAAACTGGCTATTGTGAACCCAGTAGCATTATTGGAGAACAACTTGTAATTCATGTATATAGTCACGCGTCATGACCGCATATATATTTTTGCCATTCCAAAGAGCAAGTTCGCTGAGGTGCTTTGAAGTGGCGAGCCTACATCCATGAAAGGCAGCTTACACTGAGCAAGGTCTTGGCGGCAAGAATGCCTGCTTTGTCTGGTAGCGTAGTTATACGATTTACTGTGTTCCTGCCCATCACGAAAGCTCCTGGTGCTGACAACCCCCTTTTCTGTGATTAACGTTATGGTCTCAATACCACATGAATACAGCACATAAATGGTAGGACAATAAACATTTTTACTGACTCTCTGGAGGCCTTGAAATCGCTTCTGCCATTCCTTGTTAGCGATTGGAAGTACCATATAAAACAAGCTGTGCGAGATCTTCATCTATCACATGGGGCCAAGGTGCACATGAACTGGGACCTAGGGCAAGCGAGCTGCTACAATCCTGCTCATCTGCTCCAATGGACGATGTCCCTATCGTGCCAAAGCTCATGGAACCGGAAGATGTAGGAGACCAGGGCAAATTAGAAGCAAAAAATAGAGCTTCCGGCAAGACTGCCACACAACACCCACCTGGTCCACAAAGCCAGAATTGGGAGTATCCCTTACGGACGATGTCCTGGCCTGGTGGTGGACCACCTTCAGGGGAACATGAAACTCCCGAGGCAGCGCTGAGGAGGATGTGGTCACCATGGGACGAAGCACGTTCCTCCATTGCACTTGCTATCACTTCTGGGACATGCAGCATGGGAGCGCACACCAGTCTGCACTACTTGCCGTGGGAATGCCCCGGCCTCAAAGAAATACGAAAGCAGCACAGAGGGCCAACCATCTGGTTAGATAAATGGATTAAACTGGCTGCTTAGGCTGACACCCAGTGCATGTTGATGTCACTGTGGCACTTTGCATGTGAAGCCAGACTGCAAGGTCGCTACTAGTTTTTACCTATCCAATTGTTATTCCCCCTCCCTCTACCTTGGCCAGAGAGCCATCCATACAAAAAAGCTTTACTCACTCAGTCCTCAAATTGTCAGTGCATGCAGAAACTGGCATTTTCAATATAATAAAAAAAAAAGCATCCACAGTTCCCCCGATTGTTATCGCAGGCAAAATGTTACTGCACTTGCTAATATGCTGTACACAAATTTTGTACAAAGTGGCTTAATGTACGAGCTACATTTCCAGCATTCGAAATAAAATTTTCATTAGGGTAGTTGAGAGTTTCCAGTTTTATGCTGTGAGCTTACCTACTCTAGATAACCCACAAGTGATGGCGCCTGTTGAAGCACTTGCTCAATGGTCATGTTTACGATAAGAATGCATGCCTGAAAAACTTCACAGTTCAGAAAATTTGTCCTAGTTAAGGTATCTAACTTTGAACTGTCTTTCTAGGGCTGTCACTCTAGCTAAGCAGGAAGCTGGGAGGCGGCAGTGCAAGGCCCGATTCTTTTGACAACTCCGAGCATGAAAGTACTGAATGAGCGAATCAATTCTGCAGAAATCTGCGAGGTAGAGCATGTTTCTTGAAAGGAGGAAAGTTGTTAGTTAGTCTTAAGTGGATGGCAATTTTCTCGTTTCCCGAAACTTCCACTTGATGTGTTGAGTAAATCGGATCTGCACAAATACTCACACTTGCACATATTGATGAATTTGGCTCTTCACTGCCATCGGTAACTCTCCTGGCTAGCTCGGGCAGTCTTCTATGACTGCCCTGGTGAAGGCCCTGGTCTCAGGTTTGATACCTGTACCAAGACAGATTTTTCTTGTGCTGCAGCAAAGGGTATTTTTGTTTTACGTTTTGCTACTCTCATGTGGATGACCATTTTCATCAGGCGCTGTCATGTGAAGAGCTTGTTCTGAAATTTTTTACTAAGACTAACTACATAGTACATGTCGGAGCCATGCATCTTGCACACATCTCTGATTAGCTGCTAATTAGCAGTGGCGGACTTAGCAATGGGACATAATTGCTTTTCAAGTTGGTACGTATTAGACTAGCATGTTATGAACATGAAAACCCATTTTTTGTTTAGCCCGCTTAGATTCTGAAGGCAGCATCTTCATGGAAGTTGAGCAAGTAATAGTCTCCATGAAACTTGTCATAAAATTTGTTTTTAGTGGCCTAAACACAAGAGACGAAGATGTAACATTGCATGGTAGGTTGCATATTAATGCTGCATTCTGTTTTTTTTTTTTTGTTTTTTTTGTATTCTGAAGGCACCCCATGGGTGCTTTTCGTTGTCTCTGGCGAAACAATGGTGTAAGCCAAGTTGGTGTGAATTTTTACAAAAACTGATGGCAGTGCACTTAAACCATTTCCACTCGGTTCCACATACATTCGATTATATGTCTGGGATGAATGTTACGTAATGGCTTTTGAGTTGGTTTTGAAAAGGGTTAAAGGCCGGGTACCAAATTGGGCAACCAAGGAGTGAAGGGGTTAAATTGAAACCCCTTGATAAGCCAGTGTATCTGATGCATTTGTGCATCAGGATGACGAGGTAATACCGTGCTAAAGTGACTAGCTTTTCAGAGACAGTCCTATTTTTGAAACTCAAAAGGCTGCCCCAACTTTTTTTTTTAACATAGTGGAATGTTCCATTTTTACCAGAAGTGTGACGCAGGCTTATAAATTTGTAGTGTACAAGTTATGTCTGTCGAAAAGTTCACCTTGTAAGGCCTGCTATTTGTAATATGCTGCGAACTGTTCTTTTGGTAACAATTGTAGCCTCCCCCCCCCCTTTTTTTTTCATAAATACTTATGTTTCGATATCAAATTACACTGAAGATACCTTCCCAATCTTTCCAATAAAGGATTCTATGTCCTGTCCGCATTCCTATCTTATGTATTGTGAACGCCTCTTAGCACGAAGACAACTACAACGAATTTGCCTGTACAATGAAGGAATGACGGTGATTGCTTGCATTACAACAAACGCTTGGAGGGACCGGCGCCGCCACTGCGCTGCCCTTTATCTGTGGCGGCCCTCATCCCTGACTCAAAAAGAAAAGCCCAGCAGCCCGAACAGCTGAGCACTTTGAAGAGGGGCACCGTGTTTATAATCGTGTAATAAGTGCTATGGCGATAACACGGTCAGCAAAAAGCAACACTAGAGTTGTGAAAATCTGCTTGCTCCGGCTCAGTGGCGGTGATGTGAAGTATACAGAGCTCAAAGAGCTGGCCATGGAAACCGACATTGGCATTCACTACTACACATCGATGAAGTGTGCTGTTGCAGAGAGCGTTTTAACCTATCCGATCAGGAGTTCACTAACTTCAAGCGCCTGCCAGCACTTCCCTTCTTTACATTCCATTAGCCGAAGTGTGCATTAGAAAATTAACTCTATTAAAATATCTTTTAAGTTCAATATTCTTTACTTTCGCCCTATGCATACAACATGCATCAAATTCATGCCAAATAAGGATTTCCTATTGCTGGACATGCTTGGCCAGCACTATTGAAAGTGGTACAGTGCGGAATTTGACAACGAAGTTACCTTTATAATGGAGGATTTTAGAGGTCCCAAGTGGTTTGTTACAAATGTGTATTATTGTAACCTGCATCAGTAAATTAAGCTTCTGCACTATCAAAATCGGTAGTCTTACTGTGAAAGGAATACAGAAATATGCATGCATGCATGTCTCTTGCAATGCAACATATGCCACGTGTTTCACATTAACTAGAACCAAACTTTAGAGGTGCACATTTGATGAATGAGGCCAGCGGCATATTGTTCACTGGCGTCTTGAGTTACTCGTACAATTTTTGAAATGGGATTAGTAAGCTAATTAGGATAGGTTTAATTATGGGAAATTTTAAATACTTGTTTTAGAACATGTCATATTTGAAAAGTTGGTGTGCTTCATAAACACCTAATGAGGTTGTTTCCGTGACATTATATTTCAAATGTGTGTTTTTTATAGGCTCTGAAGGAAGCCTGTGAGATATGAAAAGATTGTCAGTGCACGCTTACCATGTCTGGATAGCAGTGTTCTCAATAATGACAAAAAAAAAAAAGCCTGCATGCTTGTCGAAAGCATACGAATGTTTGCATCCATGTTCAGTGGTGGCCTGTCACTTATCATTTAGGACCGTGATGGATTTCAATCTTCACAATGATTGTAGGGACGTATTCTGAACTCCATTGCTCGTTGCTTTCTTTTGCGATTGGCATGCAGGCTTTGTTCTTTCGAAACACAATTGACATTGCTGCCGTTCATAAGTGCAAGCATGCAGCGATATCCTCTTTTCTCATATTTCATGGGCTTTCTTCCGAGCTCGAAAAAATAACTATGTGAAAGATAACATCATTGAAACAACTTTATTAGGTGTTTCTGAGCATGCTGTACAACTTTTCAAATGTGAATTATGCCTTATAACAAGTGTATGTTGAATTTTTCATAATGAATAGCTTGAGTAACGCAAGATTGCAAACAATATATGGTTGGTCTCATTTGTCTAAGGTATACCACTCTATTATTAAAGTTAGATTCTAGTTACAAGAAACACACAGTAGAACAGGTCACCTTATGAATGCAGTGTTCTCCAAGCCCAATTTTCTTTGATTTTGCAGGATGCTGTACCCATACTAGTACTGCCATCTCGGCGGAATGCCGTTGCTATTCTGGACGGATACCACCTAGTATCAAAGCCATCGCTAGTTTCAGTGGTCTGTCATCCTGGCTTGCTCCTGACATTTCAGGCGGTGGAAGAAACTAGAGAATACTTCTGAAATGTGTGCTAGTTTGTGTGCGCAAAAGCTCATTTCAATGTTAGTTTCATTCTGGGTGTTGGGAATTTAACGCTGGTGCAAGCTGTAGACAATGCCCATTTTTTAAATGATAAACTGTTGGACATTCTGTTCAAAATCTTGCAATAAGGTGCTAGAAAAACTCATTTTTTAGATGTACTGTGCCACTGCTGCAATGGCCATTATTATGCAAACTTTGGCTGGTGGCTGAAAGGGCTTGGCAATCTTATGTCACTGCCAGTGAAAAATAGAAATGGTGTCTTTAAAGAAACACCTTCTGTCACTTGGTTGCTGGTGCCTGCATGCTATAGAGTTGTATTGCCTACCTTGCAGCAGGTTTGTTTTATCTGCATCTGGTGTATATGTAAAAATATAATCCAGGGATGGGGGGGGGGGGGGGGGGTGCACGGCGTTTCCCAATGGCACATCAGCTCTTACAGCCACGTTTCTGTGTCTCAAGTTATAAGTGCAAGGAATCTTGTGGACCACTGTAATGTTAACTGTCATGTGATATTGCTTTTGTAGTTATTTTACTTTCATTGTGCCAATGCTTTTGATTTTATTGTAAATGTACTGTTGAAATAAATTTTTGTTCAAGTGATAGCTTCGTTATGTTCTCTTGGGCCCCCCTCCAAAGTCACCACTTGCAAAGTATTGCACTTAAAAAGCTGCGAGGCCTCCATAAGTCAACCCAAATAAAAAAAATTAAAAAAAGCTCCTTCAAGGTGCAATACAAAACTGCCAAAGCTACCCATAAAAGCTCTCAAAGGAAGTAAAATGAAAAACCTCAAATGCCTCTGCAAGTACTCCCTCCAGAGACAAAACAAAGCTCCCAAAATGTGTCAACAAGAACTTCCTAGTCATTATCCTATGTGCTTCCAAAAGTAGCTCAATGAGGATACCCAAAGCTCGCCTTACGGCCTTCCAACTATGCGCATTGTGCTTATAAGATGAGCATGCCTACTGCAGTGCGTGCAATGCTGATGTCTGACCATTACAACAGCGGCATTATACCATACACGTTCCGGCGTAATTGTTGCCACAAGTAGTGCTCATGTAGAAATATCTCCGTATAGAGGTGTCCTTTCCGCATGATTATCTTTTTATTGTTTACACAAGTCTCGTTTTGGCCACCTGCGAAGTACTAGTTGCCAATTTCTTCAAAACTAGCATGCTATTATCGGCTGTCTTTGGTCATAGTTCGCTACTATGAGTGATGACTTTTTGGCAGGGCAATTAGTTGAAATTCAAGGCATCAGGGACACCTTGATGTCAGCAAGCATGAAAAATTCACATGTTGCATTGGTGACTCGTATGCTTTAATTGTTACCGTGTAAGGATCTCCTAACTTGTTTCTTTACTTTTCCGTTTTCAGTGCAGCCAAGCCGTGTTCAGTTTGTTGCATTTAATTATGAACCATTGTCAGTTACTGCGGTCACTAACAGTGCTGTAATTTAATTCTGAGGTTTCAAATGCCAAAACCACAATCGGATTATGAGACGTCGTGGTGGGGGACTCCGGATTAATTTTGAACACCTTGGTTTCTTAATGCATTTGCAGGTTGCATGAACTCAGCAGGCCGATTCTTGCCTGACAAGCTGACTCGACCTGCGGGTTCATGTAAAGGCCCTGATAGTTACACTGTAAATATAAGCATTCATTTCAACCGCTTAGACCTGTGCAGAACTCTGGAACTAGGCATTCTGGGTGGGCCATCAGTATCGCATACTGCATTAGGATACAATGCTTTGTGAAACAGATAAAAATGCTCTCGAGAGCTGAGACAGAAAGCGAGTGCTGAATCTCGCAAGATCCCAAAATCCTCTCGACACAGATGTGTCCTCAGTTCTTTGGGTGAGGGAAATGCACACAAACACTGACCAATCGACACACAAGACCGTTCATCGAAGGTTCCACCCTTTTTCACCTCATAAAGGAAAGGGTGTCATAGTATGCTGCGTTGCGGTATGTCGTGACCCTTTGGTGTCACGGTATATTCTGTGCTGTCAGCCTCGCTGTCATGTCAACACCCAGTAAAGCTTTTGCCCGTAGTTATCTTCGAAAGATGACTCGCCATCTCGGGAATGGCACTGAGGAATCCACTGAGAGAAGAGTTGAGTTCACATGCTGTTGAAAGGCAGGTGCATTTTAGGGGACATAGCATGACAACACACCCACTTCACGAGGACACATGCACAGGTTCCTTGATAATCCATAGTGTGCAGTGCGACCGGGCCAACAATAACTGCCGTTCCACACAAAATCCCCGGAATTAAAGGGTTTTACGTGCCAAAACCACGATCTGATTATGAGGCACGCCGTAGTGGGGGACTCCAGAAATTTGAACGACCTGGGGTTCTTTAATGTGCACCTAAATCTAAGTACACGGGTGTTTTCGCATTTCGCCCCCATCGAAATGCGGCCGCCATGGCCGGCATTCGATCCCGCGACCTCATGCTCAGCAGCCCAACACCATAGCCACTGAGCAACCACGGCGGGTTTTGGGTGCGGCGGCGAATTCTTCCTTGAACTGAAGCATGGGCAGCAGGCACGTTGTTTGGCCAGATCTGCCAACAATGTGCATGCATCGTTCAACTGCAGTCAAGGGAGGCTTTCACCCATCACGTCTTGCAGCTCCCGTAATGATTTCTTTTCTTTACTGCACACATGAACCTCCTAACTGATAATGCACATGTTGTGTGTCATTCATATTCCTGTGCACGAATATCCTGGTGCTGAGCAGGAAATCATGGGTTCAAATCCCCAACCGTGGCGGCCGCCATCCCATAGGGATGGAATGTGGAAATGATAATGTATTCTGCAGGTTCACGTTGACAAACCCCAGGTGGTCAAAATTAAGCTGCAGCTACCAACTATGGCATCTCTCAGAGCCCCAGTGTTGCTTTAAACCTCTTAGTTACCCCTCCTCGCCTTTTCATGGAACCCACATCCATGGACATTGTACCTCCTTAGTTCCAACTTCGTAGATTTCGATGTCATTAAAGCCGTGAAGACAATAGAAGGGTTTATTGCATCAATTTGTTCTTCCACGTGCCCTGCTGCCTCTTAGTCATGCTTGCTGTTTATTTTGCAGAGGGAGTGCATCAGCATTCACATTGGCCAGGCTGGCGTGCAGATTGGCAATGCCTGCTGGGAACTCTACTGCCTGGAGCATGGCATCCAGCAGGATGGCCAGATGCCCAGCGACAAGCTGTCCGGCGGGATCGATGATTCTTTCAACACATTTTTCGCCGATACTGGCGCTGGCCATTATGTCCCGCGTGCTGTGTTTGTCGATCTCGAGCCAACGGTTGTCGACGAGGTGCGCAATGGTGCGTACAGGCAGCTCTACCACCCGGAGCAGTTAATCTCTGGCAAGGAGGACGCTGCCAACAACTACGCGCGTGGCCATTACACCATTGGCAAGGAGATTGTTGACCTCGTGCTTGACCGCATCCGCAAGCTGGCCGACATGTGCACAGGTCTACAGGGCTTCCTCGTGTTCCACAGCTTTGGCGGAGGCACTGGCTCTGGATTCACCTCGCTCCTCATGGAGCGCCTTTCGGTCGACTACGGGAAGAAGTCCAAGCTCCAGTTCTCCATCTACCCAGCACCCCAGGTGTGCATTTGCTAATGGTATCTAGTCACCAGAGGTGATGAGCGTTTTGTAAACCCCGGGAGCAGCAAATGGTGAAAATGCCAGGAGTAGCAATCAGCTGCAGATTAACAAATTAGCTGAGCTTGCATTTTCATTCATAATCGAATATTGCACTAGAATTTGGTGTACATGATTGGGCAGAAAGCCATTGCTAAAATGGTAAACCTTTGGGTGCATGTTGCTAACATTTCCAAGATCTGGACAACGAGCCTAGAAAAGTGTCTTCAGTTAAGGACGCAAGTGTCTTCTCCCTGGGACAGCGAATAACATCCAACATCGTCGAGTGAAGGCCATCAGCACTATCAACGAGCTTTTAAACGCTTGGGCTTAGGCCGCCCAGTATGCACGTCAACTCATGCTTGTTGACAACACCAGTGGTTATCATTGGACACCACCATAGTGCAAAAAGCTCATTGTTACCATGAGGTGGGGTTCAAAGTTTGCTGTCAGGCTAGTTGGTACATTGTATTTAGAACGGCAACAGCGCAAGGAACCGCGGTATAAGAGACAGCGCTGTCTCTTTAATTCTTGGCCCGTTTCTTATGCTGTTTCTGTCCAGACTGCAGTGGTGATCTGCATATTATACCCCTGTCATGCAGGCAAACTTAAGTGCACTTCGCCACTAGTGTCATTTGCAGGCTGCTTAGTGAAACTTGCTGCAGAGCACACTTGTTGGCAAGTGTGTTCGGCGAACACAACATCGCGGTGGCAAAGTGTGTAGCCTCGTTAGCAATGAGTAAAAAATAAGTAAAGTAATATTAAAAGCAGAGTCGGCAGTAGTTTTTAATAACATTTCTTTTTTAAATTGCTAACATTACAAAATAATAAAATGGGGCACACTGCGAAAAAAAAAAACTGCAGAAAACTACTCTTGTTCTTGGGCCGCTTACGGGCACGCCGGGTAATGACCGCACAGTTGTTTGGCGGAATGCGTCATTTGGACCATAGTTTCCTAGAATAACTCTGTGGTTTGGACTGGTACTGGTCGAGCTACAACAGAATCCACCATTTTTTCTCAGCTCACCTTGGATGCGATGTCTTGTCTTGGCTCGTGATGATTAATCTTGTTATTGTGGCTGCAATGGATTAGTTCACTTGCACTTAAATTTATTGTAAATGATGTTTCTAACAATAACAAACTGTTTTATTTATGCATTTTTAAGTTAACAAATACATGCTTTGCCTTCCGACTCCTGATCGCCATCGCCACCAATTTGAAAGAACACTTTTTCTTTCTCGTGTAGCAGCGGGCCGCCAAAATGAAGTGCACCTTAGTTTGCCCGTGTGACAGGGGTATTAGGCATCGAATAGGTTCACTTAACCAGAGGCAAGTTACTCTTTGTCACTTTATTCTGCGCTTTGTGCACGCAATCCACTGCCCTTGTAGTAGCATTTCTAGCGTGGCAGTGGCATTTCGTTTTCAAAAGGTTTAAGCAGTGGCGTTAAACCTTTCAGGACATATTGCTAACTTTCCAAAATCTACACGAGCCAAGGAAAGCCTTGTCAGTTGAAGGCGCAAATGTCTCCTCGTTGGGTCAACGAATAACACCGAACGTAGTCAAGCGAAGTTTTGCGCTGTTTCGTTTCTGAATTGGGTGGGGGTCTTTATACTATGCGTTGAATGGAAAGTTTACTACTTACCAGCAGCAAATTACTGTTTGCCGCTTCATTCTGCGCTTTGTACGCATAATCCACTCTCCTTGTAGCATTTCTAACGTGAGAATGACACTGCAACTGCAACACTCCGATATTGAACATGTGCAGGTCTCTACTGCTGTTGTTGAACCATACAACTCCATCTTGACCACGCACACGACCCTGGAACACTCTGACTGCGCCTTCATGGTTGATAATGAGGCCATCTTCGAGATCTGCCGGCGCAATTTGGATATTGAACGACCCTCATACACCAGCCTGAACCGGCTCATCAGTCAGATTGTCTCCTCCATCACTGCTTCCCTCCGCTTCGATGGTGCTCTCAACGTCGACTTGACAGAGTTCCAGACCAACTTGGTACCTTATCCTAGGTTTGTTCCATTGTTTTATTGCTCTCTTTCTCACATGTGTTCTAAAATCACTGGCACCTTAGATTTTCGAGACTACTATGCCACACTCACATGTATAAATCATGCAAAATATTGTGCGTGCAATGCAAAGATCTCTACAGTACGATGTGCTTAATTCGTCTCATCATCCTGATGCTGTTAAGATTTGTAGCATGAAATACGTTCAGCCAAAATCCAACTAGCTTGCCCCCTCCCCCCTTCACTTTTCTTCTCGGCAAAGCATATTGGTACAATTCGCTTACCTTTCCTGGACGCAGGATCCACTTCCCGCTGGTGACATATGCTCCCGTCATCACCGCCGAGAAGGCCTACCATGAGCAGCTCACCGTGGCTGAAATTACCAACGCATGTTTCGAGCCGGCCAACCAGATGGTCAAGTGCGATCCGCGCCACGGCAAGTACATGGCCTGCTGTATGCTGTACCGAGGCGATGTGGTGCCTAAGGACGTCAACGCTGCCATCGCGGCCATCAAGACCAAGCGCAGCATCCAGTTTGTGGACTGGTGTCCCACAGGGTTCAAGGTGGGCATCAACTACCAGCCGCCTACCGTTGTGCCCGGTGGAGACCAGGCCAAGGTTCCGCGAGCTGTCTGCATGTTGTCCAACACGACAGCCATCGCCGAGGCCTGGGGCCGACTGGACCACAAGTTTGACCTCATGTACGCCAAGCGCGCCTTCGTCCACTGGTACGTGGGCGAAGGCATGGAGGAGGGCGAGTTCTCCGAGGCCCGGGAGGACATGGCTGCCCTCGAGAAGGACTACGAGGAGGTTGGCATGGACTCAAATGAGGAAATCGATGAGGGCGAGGAGTACTAGGCATTCCCTTGGCGGGAACAAGGGGCTTTTCAATCCAAGCAAGAATAGGCGTTTTCGTTCAAAATGTCGTAATAAAGAATTTGATCGTTCCACTGCCTCTTCAGTTCTGCAATTATTTGATAAAAAACGCACTGAAAATTCGTCTCTAGAGACAAACTGCATTTAGACACAAAAACGACAAAGCGAAGTAGACGCACTGCCAATGCTCAGTGCTCAATCGGCTCGGTGGCAGAGCCAGCTTGGGCAGCGTCCTGCCTTCTGCTGCTATATAGCCACACTAGCGTTCCTGCTGAGCTGCTGTGTGTATGTACTGGTTGGAGTGGAAAAGAGAGCAAATTTCAAGGTAATGTTATCTAATATTTCACTGGGTGCTGACTAAGCGAAACGGTTTCCCATTCGTCTCTTACTCGCCGTGGTGGCTTAGCTGCTAAGCACGAGGTCGCAGTATCGAATCCCGGCTGCGGCGGCCGCATTTTGATGGGGGCGATAAGCAAAAAAGCGCATGTCCCGTGCATTGGTGGCACGTTAAATATTCCCTGGTAGTCAAAATTAATCCAGAGTCCCCCACTACAGCGTGCCTCATAATCAAATTGTGGTTTTGGCACGTAAAACCCCAGAATTCATTCGTTCATTCCCATCGGAATGTATGGTATCAAAACGTACAGTGAACGGGGGGAGGGGCAGTGCAATCAATTTTGTAAGCACGGTAGTTGCCAGCAGGCCTCTGAAAGGGAGAGTGGGAAGCCCCCCTTTCTGTTTCCACCAGTGGCCATTGCGCGCTTGAGCCACTCATAGGGTCGGGCCTCCGTGTCACCTTGTAGAGGGCCAGGCATGCTGCAGGAGCCTTACAACATATTCCAGCGATAGATCTTAATTGTTAACCGAACAGTAGCTTCCAAACTTTGGACCAAGACTATGTTCACTGGCCGGTAAATAACATTTCGAGTACCACTAATTATATTTAGATTTCACGTACACGGGCAGTAAGGTGGCTTGCAATGTCTGGTATCTTTCCGCCTGTATTGGCCGTAGCTTGTCTTCAGGTGCCTTTCGGTCTAGCGATGCAGTATACGTGAAGTTTCATTTTATCGTCAACAGAATTTTTAAATGTCACCTGTGACATATATCCTCCTAAGACCCCTTGTACAATACATTGCACATTGCCTTCTACATTTTTTATAAATTCACTTGGAAGCGATTACACAAAATATTCATTCTGGGTATAAAGTATGATGCATGTGTAACTGTAAAGAAGTGGTTTACTCACGTTCTTGTCATCCGATTTCGAAGAATTTGACACTCAATTGATCGAGACCTCTGTGTCATCCCAGGCGACCGAAAGCAACCTTGAGGTGTGTTTTGAAATCACGGTTTAAGCAATGAAATGCAGTTTTTGCCATAGCAAACATGAGATGTTCATGTACATGCAGGCGCAGTTTTTGTGGTATTAAAATTGTGGAATTAAAATTTTTTAAATTGTTTTTCAAGTTCATAACAGTAGACAATAAAAACCATCTTGAAGAGCGATTATATTACATAGTTTTGTTCGGGTTTCAGGAGAATATAGCATAATATATTATGCTAAATGAGCTAGATACTCTCCAAGGCAGACATTACTGGCACATAAAATGAATTTGAATGTTTGACTAATTAAACATTTTTGCTAATTAACTTCCAAACTAACTTAAGCCACAAAATGCAATTTACAAATTGTAGCCGGTGACTTTTAATGTCATATCCACTTATAACGACTTCTGAGGATGACAGAATTAGTTTCAAGGTATGCATTCCCAAAATTTGCCTTGAAATGTATTGGTGTTCAAGTAACGTTTCAGCTTGAATGCATAAAAAGGTGTTTTGTCAAAGAAGTAAGTAGGACAGTGCACTTTTAAGGCGTTTGAGTGCGTCTAACTCAAAACTGGTGCTAATTCCAAAATTTATTCCAAGTGGAAGTGCCTTGTGAAATCACTGGCTTCAATTCGTGTATTGTAATATGTGCACTAAAGTAATTAGTTAAAATGTTAATTAGTAACTTTTTAATTAGTCAATTACGTGTATTGATTTTTACCATAAGTAGTGAATACCCTTTAGAGTATTCCAGCTCGATAAGTAAATTTGTGCTGAATGCCACAGGGGATTTTTTAAAATTCTGTTAACCTTAAAACACCTGGCATATATGCCCAGAACTTGCTTGCACCATTTCTTGTGCATATCCACAACGACTGCAGTCACTTCGTCGTCACTCGCTATTTCTCGCTTCCGGCACAGGTATGCTGACCTTCCTCAGGTCCCGGTAGAGCCGATTTGCTGCCTTTCGTGCTTCGAGAGCAAATTTCGCTTTATAATATACGAGAAAAAAAAAAGGCAGCACTGAAAGGGAACTGCGGTAGTCAAAATTAATTCGGGGACCCCACTACGGCATGCCTCATAACGAGATTGTCGTTCCTTCACTGACCCCCCCCCCCCCCCCCAAAAAAAATGTCAAAAACAGCTTGTGCGATATCCACATACCACCATATTATTATGCGATATAGGATTATAGGCGGATCCCTTTTGTCGGAAAATATAGTCAGCAGTTTCGGCCAAGATTTATAGATACGTTTTGTTTGTTTAGGCACCATTTTGGCATAAACCTTTAGAGTGAGAGCGCCCCGTTCCTGGTGCGAACGTCAGCGGCGGCGTAACCGAGCGAACAATTACAACAGCGAAAGATAACAGAAAGATGTCAGCTGCAAATGGCGGAGACCAATGAGAGCGGCCCATTGAGTGACGTGCGCGCGGGAAACTGGTTTCATGCGGACCTGCCTGACAGCTAGATGCCTACTTGTATCTGGTCTCAGCCGGACCGCTAGTATCGTACTATCGTGTGCTCGCGTCAGCTCTCACTAACGCTTGTTTGGTTTGCTTGGTCTGGTCTCGTTCACGCTTGTTTCGATTGTCGTGGTTTGCGATTGTTTTGTATCCGATTGTATGCGCGACGCGAATTGTGTAGTTCATTCTGGAAGCCAAGCGGCACCAGCGATTACACTGGAACCTTCGACGAGTCATGTATAAAAGCCGACGCACTTGACTTGCAGATCAGATATACGACGATTGCCGACTCGGCGACATGTCTCTCTTAAACTCTTTGCCTCAATATATCGCGAAATGAAAACACGTGTAGAGCTGTGCACAAATTTCGCATTAGGGAGCATCGTAATTGTCGCTGAATTAATTATTAATTTCTATATTCTCAATCAAAATGCAATGAACGGACGACTTTCCCAGACCAATTGAGTGCTCCCTATATAATTCCAAGTCATTCGGCGGTCACTGAGCACAAGAGAACGCTCATGATCGATGTTTTTATTTTAGCATGAGGTGGAGGGGTGTTCAGATCTGCATCGTCCTTGGGATCTTCACGGCCTTCCGGAAACTGCTTGGCCCACAATTCAGGCAACTCGCAAGGTTTGGTGAACTTTTGTACCATTCTTACCTAGTGCTTAAAGTCGGGGGGGGGGGCAAGCAAGGGGCTCGACCTGGCGAAAAGGCCAATGGCCATATGCATGAGCAGACCTTGGCCCTCGCTTGTCTGGCCGACTAAATCATAGACTAAATCGGCCACCGACTATTTCCCGCCTTGTTATGAACCGTCTGCCAGCGGCCATGTCCCATTAGGTGGTTACCTTCAAAATACTCCCCATTAGACACTATACACTGTTTCCACCTTTTCCATTGCTAGAAGTATCTGTGTCGTCTTAAGACAACGAGCTTCATAAATATCACATTAGGGCTCACGAAATGCCACTAAGCAGCGATGTCGTTTCCTTTTGAATTAATACCTGCATAAATAAAGCTAAATTCCTCAAAATTAATTCGGAGCGCTCCACTACATAGCATTGCGCCATAGCTTGCTAGCCGTAATAAACAAAGTCAGGATGTCAGGATTAAAGACTCACAGCGGTAGTAGTATGGAGGGGCTTTAGTCAGGATATGCAAGCATCTTGTTTATACGCTGTCCAAAAAGCTCTGCATTTCCCATTTCCATTAACATTGAGATTATCAACAGTGCGATTATAATCTCAAGGGCCATGCTTTCGGCGTACTCTGATGTAGCCGCTTGTGCTTAGACAAGCGGAACGCACTTCGTACAAACTAATGCGCAGAAAAATCCGAGTTAGTTTCATGAACTAAATACGTCAAAGATCTGGAAAGTCAAGAGCCAACTATAGAGCCAACTGACAAAATGTTAGTTGGGGTCCGCGTGTCAGCTCAATCTGGCTCAGTCAGCTTACCAGGGCATTCACCGCCAGGGGGACATATAGAATAAAGACGCGTCATAAAATGGTAGCGGGTAGCTGCTGCGTACAACGTTTTAGATACTTTTTCAAAGTATGTATATAAACGTTTGTTGGCTGCGTAGAACTAGTAGAACTATTGACCCTTTTCGCGGAGCAGTTTGTTCTAGTGAAACGAGATGGCGCTTACGGCGGCGCGCCACTGTCGGGGAAGTGCATAGTTGACGCAATGGCAAAGCTCAAGGTGGTATGGGACAACATGGAGCACGAAAATGTGGTCATTATCCATGCTGGTCTCAACGATGTGCTGAAGGGAAGGAGCCAGAACCTAAAGAGACAGTTAGAGGTTGGGTTGCGTAAACTCAGAGAAGCCTCTGCGAAGGTGCATGTGACCATATGCACAATCCCAGAGGTCCAGGGCCAGGCTAGCGGGATGGAATGGAGTGTGGTTGAGGCTAACCGGGTCATTAGGGGTCTGAGCCGACCACTTGGGTACGGCGTAATGGACATAAACCGGGACGTGTACGAGTCTGGCTCCCACCCTTTTGTACAGGATGGCATTCACTAGAGTGATGCCACAGGCAGGAGGGTAGGTAGTAGGATAGGGCACCAAGCTATGGCTTTTTTGGGGGGACCCAGAGCCCTGAGGCCACCAGTGTAGACAAAGACAGACTCGGAGAGGCCCCAAGATTCAAGAAACGTAGAGTCTGTAGGAGAAGAAATAGACGTAAGCACCAGTGCCAAGGTTATTCGGACATAGGGTATATTAACATGCAAGGTGGCAGGAATAGGCTGAAGTGGGAGGAGATAGACGAGCAACTAAGGCAGGAAAAGCCGATGGTATACGGGTTTGTGGCGACACATCTTAGTGACATAGAGCAACCACCCTGTAATCCTGACTATGCATGGGAATATTGCAATAGAACAGAGGGAAGCAGAAAAGGGGGTGGAACAGGGGCTGCTCATAATTGCCAATTCATACTCATAAAAGTATGAATTGGCAAAGGGTCAAACAGGAATGCAAGGAGCATTTATGGCTAAAAGGGAAAGTGGCAGGAGAGCAGACACTCCCTGGCTTTGTATACCTGTGGACAGGAGCAAATGCCAAAAAGGAAAACAAACAAATGCTGGAATGCATATCAAGTGACATTAATGAGCTAGGAGGAGGGTGCGAGATTATTTTACTAGGAGACATGAACGCACACATAGAAGACATGGACGGGTACACAGACTCAGCAAGCAACATGATGCTGGATATGAGTGAAAGGCATGACTTAGTTGTATGCAACAGTACTGAGAAGCGTGAAGGGCACATAACATGGGAGGTAGGGAGCCTGCAGTTGATGATAGATTATGCACTAATGCCACATAGGATGCATGATAGGCTAAAGGTAATGAACATAGATGAATATGGCTGCAGAAGTCTAGGTAGTGATCACAAACGTATTAAGGTGAGATTTCGAAGAGAAATGAAAGTAGGTTGAAAGCAAGATGAACAACCAGGTGGGATATTTTACTCGAAAAAGCAGCTGGAAATAGCAACCCAACAAATTGAGGAAGTAGTTTCAAAGGATACTAAAACAGAATGGACATATGCAAATTTAACAGGGCTATTTGAGCTAGAGCTTGCTAAGGTATGAGTCAGGCTCAAAGGGAACAGAAGACGTAAACCCAAGAGCTGGTGAGATGAGGAGGTTAAGAAGGCCATAAAGAAACATTGGGAAACATAGAGGGACCACAGATATTCAAAGCAGAGGGGTGAACCAGAAGCTGATGTAGACAGAAAATGGGATAACTTCTTAAACTGTAGAAGGGAAGCATCCCATTTGATCAATGAGAAGATTAAAAGAAAGGGGACCCAATGGTTGTCAGAAGTAAACAAAAAGGATTGAAAAGCAGCGAAGAAATTTTGGAAACATCTCAACTCCTTGAGTAATAAGACTAGCCTAGAGCAGAGGTTTATAGTTACAGCTCAAGGTGTTCGGCTAGAAGGAGGTGAGGCAATGGAACATATAAGAACAATGTTGGCAGAAAAATTTTAAGAATGAAACATAGCATGTGCTCAATCAGGTGAGGATAGACTGGTTAGTGCAGTGGCTCCACTTGAACAAAGCGAGTGGGAAAGGGCAGAGAAGAGGGTTCCTAGTAGCACGTCAACAGGTCCTGATGGCATCTCAATTATGTTAACAAAGACATTGGGCCCAAAATCTAAGAAAGCATTAAGAGAGGCAGTGAGCAAAATGATAATGGAAGGTAAAGCCCCCGACGGGTGGAGACTGAGCAGGATGAGCATGATATATAAGGGAAAGGGGGACAAAGCCGACATAAACAACTACCGTCCCATACCAGTGACGTCAGTGGTTTAATTACAGGGTGGTGATGCAGATTATAAAGGACAGACTGCGGGCATGGGTGGAGGGCGAGGAGGTGCTGGGGGAACTACAAAATGGGTTCCAGAAACAAAGAAGGTTAGAAAATCTGTTCTCATTGACGCAGTGTATTGAAATGCCAGAAAAGGAACACAGGTCCCTATGGCTCGCATTTCTGGATATCAAGGGAGCCTATGACAGTGTAATCCAAAAGGATTTGTGGGACCTACTGGGCACTCTAGATGTGGAAGATGGAGTAAGTAATCTTTTAAAAGATATCTATAAAAGTAACAAGGTACTTATAAAATGGGGAAACAAGGTATCTGAGCCTATAGAGGTACAGCAGGGCTTAGGCAGGGGTGCCCTCTGTCAACTTTGTTGTTCATGCTGTATTTATTTACAATTAAGGATTAGAGAAAAAATTAGAGAGGAGCGAACTTGGCTTCAACCTTTCCTTTTTCAAGCAAGGAGAATGGATTAAACAGTCATTACCAGGACTGATGTATGCAGATGACATTGTACTTATGGCTGACAGCAAGGAAGACTTGCAGGGATTAATGGACATCTGTGGTAAAGAGGGAGATAGCTTAGGTTTGAAGTTTAGTAAAGAAAAATTGGCAGTCATGATTTTTAATGATAATCAGGGCAGCGAGCATAGGATACAGGAGATTACGCTGGAGGTAGTGGATAAGTACAAATTATCTTGGAGTGTGGATTAACAATGGGGCTGAGTACCTAACAGAACATGAAAAATATGTAACGACTAAAGGTAGCAGGAATGCAGCTGTGATGAAAAATAGGACACTGTGGAATTACAATAGGTACGAAGTGGTGATAGGGATTTGGAAAGGCATGATGGTCCCTAGTTTGACTTTCGGCAATGTGGACCTGTGCATGAGATCAGAGGTTCGAGCAAGGTTGGAAGTTAAGCAGCGAGGGGTAGGTAGGCTTGCTTTGGGAGCACACGGAAATGCACCAAATCAGGGGGTACAGGGTCACATGGGATGGACGTCATTCAAGGGCAGGGAAGCTAGCACTAAGATAGAATTTGAGGAGATTGAGAAAAACGGCAGAAAAGCGGTGGGCAAGGAGAGTTTTCAGTTATTTGTACATGAGGAATGTTGACACAAATGGAGGAAGCTGACCAGAAAATTGTCAATAAATTTTGGACTGCAGGAGGGGTGCAAACCAGGAAACAGTGGTTAAGAAAAAGGTTAAAGAAACAGAGAGGGCTCTATGGAAAACAGGGATGCAGACGAAATCAGCACTGGGAACATATACAGAACTTTCAAGCAAGAAACTGCCAAAGAAAATATCTATGATAATTCTAGGGGAAGCTCTTTGTTGTTTGAATCCAGGACGGGAGTATTGAGGAAAAAGATGTACCGAGTCAAGTACCAAGGTATAGACACGTTGTGTGGTGCGTGTGCAGAGGAAGAGGAAACGGCGGTACGGTGGCTAGATGGGCGTGATAGGATCTAGCCACCGTAACGGCGGAGCACCTCATACTTTTCTGTAAGGGCTTAACCCTACAGTGCAAAGAAACGGGGCTGATTTTTCAAAGCATTAGGGTTTAGGGACAGTGGAGGCAAAATAGACTTTAAGCGGGTAGAAATAACCATACGGAGGTTATCTGATTGGTGGCTAAAATCAAGGCAGGGGGGATTTCACCCTCCACAAAGTCAGACAAAGTACAAAATGTGGTAATAGTCACGGCTAGGTGGCGTTGTTGCCACCGCCCGATTTAAAGGATTTAGCGTCATCCATTCATCCATCCATTATACGCCCCCTCGGCGACCGCGCACGAATACAAAACCATTACCGCGGTTTGCTGAGGTTTTCTCCTCACTGTCCTATGTTACCGCTCCTACCTTGCTTCTGTGCGATCAGCTGTCGGAAATGCAACTGAGTTTTCGCTAACGCACTGTGCTCCAATCACGCTCGATTGAATCATGTGGATTGAAGATGTGTGCAGTAGTTGGCCGCAAAAATAGTGACTT